>NC_085140.1:347845421-348145421 GCF_024139115.2 Armigeres subalbatus | reverse complement strand
CGAGAAAGGCAAAAACATGCAAAATGATCGAAAAATTTGATCTGATTTTTTCAATATATTTTGAAATACACGAGAAAGGCATCATCACTGCTAGGTGGATTAATCTGGGTTTTTTTTTGTCTCTGTCTTAATGTTCCGTGTACCATGGAGCTTTGGCCATCCGGAAGATGCGAACCACAACTCGAGGACGACGCTACGCTACATCCTACATCGTTGATGACGTCGAATACCCGGATGAGCAGCTGAAATATCCCAAACCTAATTCCCAACCTCGTCCTGTTGATAATAATGATATAGTTTGTAAATATCATGAAGCCTGTCTGAGCCTGAGCCTGTCAAATAAACGCAATAGATAAAAAAAACGTTTTATAATGTAAATGCTCATCAAGGATTGGAAATAATTATAAATAATTTGATGCACCTTCATCGTATCTTGAAAATTCGTTCTCAAGTCAAAAAGTTCATAAATTCCTGTCTGAAATACAAAGAGCAAATGGGTAATTTGCCATCAAAAGGAACAATTCCTTTCGTTTTTCCTTTCATACACACTGGGATTGTATAATGGCCATTAGGTGTTCCATAACAGTTCCTCAAAAAATTCTTACTGATAACGGTACAAACTGTACGGGTGCAAATCAAGAGTTGAAGAAATTGACTAAGGAACTCGACCAGCAGCCAATTGAAGAAACTCTAAGCGTGAGAGGTGTATAATGAAGTTTCATACCACCAGGATTGCCACATTTTGGAGGATGTTGGGAATGCTTAGTACGTTCAATCAAGACAGGTCTAAGCGCTATGTTGAAGGAAAGGCATACTACGGATTTAGTTCTTTGTACTACCTTAGGTGAAGTTATGAATATCCTCAACAATCGACATATGCATGATCACGATTACAAATATTTGCTGATCATTTCTGACGTAAATGGGTGTCGGCTTACCGGCGGAATTTAATGAAGCGACAAAAATGGCAAGATAAACGAAAGTATTACGAGTTTGCAGTAGGTGATATGGTTTTGATCGTCGACGAAAATCTTCATCGTGGATGTTGGCCTAAAGGTTTTATAGAGAAGGTTAATTAAGGACCAGATGGAAAAATACGAACAGCGACAATACGAACATCCCGAGCCATCCTTGTCAGACCAACTTCGGAAATAATACTTACTGTTACAGGCTAGTTGCGTTGGTGCTCTGGTGAATACTAAAGACCAGTAAGCTATGAGGACGTCTGGATGAAAATTCTCTTTACCTTTGTATAAAAGTCGGGTTTCAGTTTGAAGAAAAGTTTGAAGATTCGTTCGAACAGTGTCCTATATTGCATTTCAAGTAGGTCGGACCGAGAATCGAACCCAGTATGGTTTTTCTTTATATTCGTTGCTTACTGCTACGATAAGAAAGGCCCCTACTCGTACATAGATGAGACTTTAGCATGTAACATCTATAATTTTTCAGCAGGACACATCAACATTCGGGCTACCCCGGGAGAACGATAATCGTTGCCGTGCATGCAATTAAGATATTACGGTGTGATGCGATGTTGTTATGCTTATCTTGAACAAACTCAATTCTCATCCTCGCACGTTCCATTCCCATGCGTAAGCTGCCTTACATTCATACTAACCATCAACTTATTTAAATTTCAAACCATCTAGGGTAACGCGCTCAATTATTGTGAGTACTTTCTTAATCGCTTCTTCAGTTGTGTGAACAAGTTCAACTCCTAAAATGCTATTCAGAATGATGAAGTAATCAATTAGATAATAGAATTAATGATGACCTTAGACGAATTAAGGTGTCACCCTACAAACAGCAGGAAGTTGCACGCCAGTTCATTCAATATTATAAACTGAAATGATTTATAGGGCCAACAAATGCCACAAGTGTTTACCTAGGAAATATACATTCAGTAACTGCATAAAGTACAACGTGACATTGAAATTCAAATGCCCAAATAGAAGAGGATTAAATCTGGGCAACGTCTAATGCTCGTTTCATGGAAACTCCTACCGATGCAGTTTGTAGCACTGACTGGTAGGAAAGTGGGTGTAGAATTCTCACCACTTATCCCGATATGCGTTTCAAACGTGACGTTGAATGTTTATAAACATAATCGCTTCCCCTCTGCAATGTTCACGAGATTCGTGGTTCACGGGAAACGCATGCGTTGTTGTGGAAAAATGCGCTTCGAGGCGGATGCATTGATAATGAATATAATCCGTGATAGTGGTGGGTTACATTTTTTCAAATCTACTCTGTAGAGCTGCGGCAGGCATAATTGTGCTCGTGATTCAATTTCCATCATATAGGTGACAATCGTCATTTCAAAGATCTCCCGTGGTTTTTTGGATACAAAAAATGTAAACGAGATTCATACTCAATTCACACTCAACCAGCGGATGTTAGATTTTGGTACAGAATTATTCTGTATTGGAACCCACTAAACTCTAAATAAGAACTGAGCATATGTAAAATTGCTCGATACTAATAAAAAATGTAAGTTCTTATATACTGTAATTGTACGAGAAACACGCAAAATTGTTAGATCTAATCAGAGCCATAGCGTGGACTCTCAGCACCCTTGGCGAAATCTTTATAGGCGTCGCTTTTATACTTTGTAGAATAAGTGGTAAATTAAAATATATACTGCATAACATGTAAATTAAAATATATAAAAAAATGCGTAATTAGAACATTATCCACTTCCCCCGCAGTGTTTGATACCTGGGGTAAGGATAATTGGTGCGAATAAGAATTGATTTTATGAATGCAAAAATCAACTTTTCGCGAAACCTAAAATGACAGTTCAAGCATTAACCGTGTTAGTGTATGTATTATACAAATTTCAACATAGTATTAGTGTGAGCATCAAAGTATATTCTTGCATAATGTTATGATGTGGTAAAAACTGTAAAATCTGTACAATTACAATTTTTCGAGTCGATTTTTACACTTACCCCCTTTTTCCACTTCCCCCAGTGTACCTTACTGCAAAGATGCCAATCTAAATCGAGTTTTCGAATTTCAACAACGGGTAGTTTTATCTCCTCAAAAAAAGTCCCCAAAATTTCGGCTCAATCGGACTTAATTAATTCGTTAAGGATTTGACCAAAGCGGTTAAAGTTTACAAAAATTACAGGAAAATTTCGAAATCGTTTTTTTTTATGCCAAATGTCTTAGAAATGTATGAAACGTCGAGATCTGGTGTTATCTCGTTTTTTTTTTAAATTTGCAGTTAGTTATTGGAAAAGCGGATTGTGGAAAGAAAATTGGTTCTTCTCAGGACCATTTTACAGAAGGGGTTGATTGCAAAAATATACTGTTTCGATGGCATCGCCGTGGTAGCTTAGATGCTGTTAGTGATTTCATTCATTCGAACAAATTTATTGCTTCATCACCCTCTGACGCGCGTCTGTGATTTTGCTACCGAAGGGCAACTATCTGTCGTAACTAAACGATTGTTTATAATAGGACATACCAAACGATTAACCCTTGATTAATTATTATTGAGCGTATCAGGGGAAAATGTTTTAGAGTTAAGGTGGTTATACAACAAAGCCACAAATCGGCCATCTTGGAAACCACGTGCTTTTTCTAGTGATTTTTCAAGAGCACGAATTGAGAAAACCACAACGCCCATGGAGATGAAACATCCGTAGATCTTTTGCTTACTTATGCTAAACAATCGACTTAAATTTCAGCATTCTACGAAAATTATTACGCTAGATATGAACTCTTGATATTAGGAGTATAAAACCGTGTGGTGAATTTTAAATTAGCGACGGCGATCGTCTAGGCGCATGTGCTGTGGAGTGTGGGTTCGATTCCCACCCGGTAAGGAGAAAACATTTCGTAAAGGGAAAAATATGTAAAGCTCTTTTAGTGGAATGTATTCAACCGTCTAAGACGAATTAAGTACTCTCCATTTAATTCCACTATTTAATTTTCGATATCTTTTCAGATACGTATTTCGTTGATTTCGTAAAGTGAAAAGTTCTCCACTCCACCACCGCGTGGTAACTACTTGTCCATGCGCAGTGCATTTGGTATTGCGGGCTAAAGTTTCCGTGGACATAATTTCGATTGCTTTCTTGCTCTATGCGCAACATCTTATGATTATCTAACAGCAGTTATTATCGGCATATGTGGAACGCTATCTCTTCTCTCCCTTCATTTTAAGATACTTTTATGTGGCAATAAAACCACAGACAAACACCCAGTCAACATTTTGATACGTATAGCAAATGATATAGGTTACCATATGCATACAAGGAGTCATGTATATAATGCACAGAACCGCCATATACCTACTAAAGTGGAGGCCATATACGTACTGAACAACGACTTGCTTGAATTTTCGTAAGCATTAATACGATCTAGTAAACTGTGAACATGAAAAAAAATAACAAGCCCTGTCTGGAACATTTGACCTCTGGATCCAAAGGCCGATACCCTATCATCTGGGATACTTAGCAACTCTTCCCTAGCAGCACAATCCAAATCGATTTAGTTGCAGCAACTCAAATGTGACTAAATTCGGTTGTATAAGGGTCACAGTAACTTTTGTACAACATGTGATCTACTCGGGTTGATAAGCAACACAATTTTGACAATCATAATGTTAGTGACAGTTTAGTATTGACAAGAGCTTCGATATTACAATTAACGATACATACTACATTTATACGATTTGAGTACTTCATTGTTGCATGCATAAAGTTGAGTTAAATCGTACATGGAAATTGCATATGATTATCCCGATAATGTTCATGCATAACAGCATTCCGAATGATTCTGCGCACATATTTACGATGCTGAAATGTCAAAAACAGTAATGTTTTATTTCACCGTTTTTACCTCCGGGATATTTTTATTAAGATTTATTCTGATTCATACGAAGTGGTGCATTGAAGCGAAGTGGTAATAAGCAGCGGAATAGCTCATCAGCGATTATTGGCATTTAAGTACATCGAAGGAATGAAGTAACTGAAAATAAATTATTTCTATTTGCAAGGTTCAGTGGGCTTCAATAAACGCGCCGAAGTAAGTAGTCATATACGTACAACGCTCATCAATATGCGATTTGCATAACAACGCGTGTCTGTATATACGACATTTGCGATCTAATCCGATTAAGCTGATATTGTTTTATATTAATTTATGATTTTTTTTCGAATACAATCGTAAATATTCCATACTAAGCGATAATGTACGATATCAAATCGATATCGATAAATCATATTTTGGCCTTCTTTATTTATTTATTGTACATGGTCTTCAACTTGTAAATTGCACAGACTGATTGTTTGACTTAATCCTATTTTTAAAAACTAATTTGGTAACATTAAAGTCGAAAAACAACACACTTCGTTGAATAGTCTGCAGCATAAGTCCAATGGATTATTTTGACCGTAGTGTGTGCGGTGACCACGGATCCATAACAGTTGACGATTCCTGAGTTGACGAGACGGTACATGAAATCGAACGTTCTCCAGGATGTAACGGCAGTCGATGTTGCACGTTATGACGTCGAAAATAAACATCCTCTGAAGCATCACTCGACGGTCTGCCATTGGTTGTAAGTCAATCAAAGCACAACGATTTCGGTATGGAGGCAGGTTTGATGGATCGTTCCATGGTAAGCGGCGCAAGGCGTAGTTGATGAAGCGTTTTGTATTCTCTCGATGCGTTCAATGTGAACGGAATGATACGGAGCCCAGATTTGCACTCCGTACTCTAGTATGCTCCGAATTAATGCACAATATAATGATTTGAGAGCATGGACATCATCGAACTGTGCTGTATTCCGCCGTAAGAATCCAAGCATAGCATTGGCCTTAGCAATGGTAACTGATAAATGTTCCGTAAAACGAAGCTTACTGTCGAGAACGATTCCAAGGTCTTTGATCGATGTAACCCTCTGAAGCGCTGTGTGATTCAGACAATAGTCATAGGTTATAGAAGATCGGCAACGAGTGAATGTTATGGCTTTGCATTTAGTCAGGTGCATCTGCATACCATTGATTTTGCACCAGTTTGCAACATGTACAATATCAATATGTAAAAGCACAGCAGTCTACGAGCGATTTTATGACATGGTATATTTTCAAATCGTCCGCATAAAGCTGTTTTCCAAAACTCAGGTTGCTACATAGATCATTGACGAAAAGAATAAAAATGAGCGGACCTAGAATACTGCCCTGCGGTACTCCAGAGGGAATGTCATAGGCATCAGACTTGGCGCCAAGTACTTTGACGAAAGCCTTGCGAGAGGATAAGTACGATTTTAACCACCGAATGATCCAAGTAGGTAAGCCAAGTCGGTCAAGTTTTTCTATCGCTAGTGCATGTGGCACCTTGTCAAACGCCTTTGAAAAGTCAAAATAAATAGCGTCGACCTGGCTACGGTTCTCCAATTCGTCTAGCACTGTATGAGTGAATACCATTAGGTTGGATGTCGTCGAGCGCTTTTTCATGAACCCATGTTGATACTCGGAGATGACAGACTGTACTGTTGGGTATAATACTTCGTGCAAAAGACTCTCAAAAACTTTGGCGAAACAGTTAAGGATTGATATCGGACGGTAGTTCTCTACACTATGTATGTTACCGGATTTGTACACGGGAACGATCGAAGCAAGCTTCCAAGCTTTTTGTTAAATATATCCAAAATTTGCTAGCCGCACTATCTGATGCTCTGCCCGATGTACCAGGTACACTGATAGATGGATTAGTGCTTTCGACGGTCGATCAGAAGATAGCATAGCATAGAAACTTCGTCCCGATCGCGAAATCTCTTCAAAGTCGGTCTGTTGTTGAACTGGAAGCGATTAGAAGCTTGGGACATAATTGCCGGAGAAAGCATATTGAACCCGCCCTGAATTTCAAGCCTCAGTTCAGCGATTAGGCTGTCTTTGACCTCAGTTTTCAGGTCTTCAACAAGTTTTAGGTACACATCATTTACTTCCTTGGTGTCGTGACCGATCCAACCACCGCTCCTAATCGGAGCGATTGCCGCTACCTCCGAACGACAATCAAAGTAGAGAGCAGTTCTACCCGCTCTCTGACTTGATTGTCATCGGGAACTGCTTCCTCCGTCGTGTCGTGACCGATTCAACCACCGCTCCTAATCGGAGCGATTGCCGCTACCTCCGAACGACAATCAAAGTAGAGAGCAGTTCTACCCGCTCTCTGACTTGATTGTCATCGGGAACTGCTTCCTCCGGCGGCATTTCGACCAGCAGGGGCGGTGCCACCCGCTTACCCGCTGCCTACTACTGCCACCGGGAACACGGACCTATTCCTATAGGTCCACCGCTGCTCGGACCTACTCCTGTAGGTCCTGGTCCAGGAATGGGCACTACGCTACGGTAGTCTCCGCCCAGCTGCAGGTCTCACCGTTGATGCGCCTAAACACATCGGCCAAAAATTCAAATTGTCTCTACCATTTTACTCATATCTATAGACATATGAGACATGGTCCGGTAGTGATGGGTTAACACTCCATTCGTGCCATTCATACCTTGTTGCCATATTTTACCATGAATGCCTTCACGTTCATTAGGTGCAATATAATTGCCTACTTTTTGGCGAATTGCCAGCAATATGCACTGAGCTTTCAAAGCTCACATGTTAAAGCATTTGTGATATGCAAGGATTTATAATAAGTGCCTTGTACTTCTTTTTAAGCTTTTTCAGTACATTTAAATACTTGTTCGACTTTAATTTATTTTATTTATTTTTAACTTAATCGCTATCACCACAATCCCGCTCACCTCTACTCTCCAAGATGTTGCATTGTTGTTTAATCCACATACAATTATTATTATTGAATGTCTTATTTCGTTTACATTTTCATATGCAAGATATTCACTAATCTAATGTCGAATTCGTTTTTTAAAAGTTCCAACCTAGGTTGGAACCAGTTCCAACCTAAGTGCTGTCAAAGTGTTTTTTTATTCGCTCAGGTTGGAACTAGGTTCGCACTAGTTCCAACCCCAAAGCTGCCGGGTTCGCACTGTGTTGTTTCACGGTTTCGCACCGGGTTCACCAATACATCTGTACTTCAACTGTCAAAACCACGTGAGTGGGTGGGACTGGGCGGAATAAACAAGCAGAAGGGAGAAACGAAAGTGTCTGTTTATTAAAATAAAATGCGCGCTGAAAATCTTTTTTTCCGGGAGTTTTGTGATATTTGTTATTGTAGTTTTAAGTGAAATTAATCCGGTACTGTTGTCTAGATTCAATTTTAAAAATAATTGTTAGGGAAGTTATGTATTCATAAGTTCATTCAGGTTTTGGATGGTGTCCTAAATTAGGTCGGTGGACAGAATTATGTAGTTTGGGAATTTCCCTTGAAACCCGTTCACAAAATCCGCTCAGAATTATCAGAAAAATATATTTGAGGAATACCGAATAGAATTATTTCTTTTGAAATTCTTCCAAAAACTTTTTCGTGGGTTTCAGAATTTTCTTCGAGAATTCTGCCAGAAATTACTTCAGAAATTCTTTCAGTAATTCGTTCAGTAATTCTTTCTTGAATTTTTGGCGATATCTTTCTGGCATTCCTCCATTTTTTCCAAGGGATCCTTTCGAGATGAATTCCTTTGGAAATTCTTCTAGGAATATCTTTGACTACTGTTCCAGGATTTTCTCTGGAATGTGCTCCAGGAATTAATTTGGAAATTTCTACAATATAATTCCTCCAGGAAATCCTTCTGGAATACAGGAACTTACTCGAAGTTTCCTTCAGGAATTGCTCCGCAAGTTTCGTACATAAATTTCCCCGGAAGTACCTAGAGCAATTCCTCCGGGAGATTCTTGAAAATTGAAAATGCACGGGGCCCAAAATCCGGCGGAAAATTTTCCCGAGGTGTGAGGGCTACCTTTATCAGGAGAGGTAGCGAGGAAAAAAAATAGCGAATCCTGGAGAATTTTCATTACATGCTTCTGAGTGTTCTCCGAAAAAAACACTTGCAGAAATAGATGAATTTTTGTAAAATTTAAAATCTCTTTTAAATGAATTCTATACGGAATTCTTGGTATAAAAATGTGCACGGGATTATTGAATATAATTAAATAGGGGAACTGTTCCGATCTCCATCTCACTGATAGAGATGACGTAATATCCCGATTAATCGATTAGTAACTAATCGATCACTTTCGATTCTTGTCGATTATTGAATCGATTAATCGTTGGAAAGTAATCGATTCAAAATTAATCGATTATCACAAAGATGAATCGATTAATCGAAGTAATCAATTAATTTGCGACATCCTTATGATTTATCGATTAGTAACTAATCGATTACTCTAGATTCCTCTCGATTATTGAATCGATTAATCGTTGGGTAATAATCGATTCAAAATTAATCGATTATCACAACGTTGAATCGATTAATCGAAGTAATCGATTAATTTGCGACATCTCTACTCACTGAACATATATTCATCGCATCGAAAAACAAAGAAATGCAGCACCAATTTCGTCGCCTCTTTTTGTCAACATGCGTGCTCACTGCTGAGAGAAATCACAAAAATAATCCAAATTCCTTTCCATTGCTTTGTTTTCGATGGGATGAATATCCGAGCTATGAGATGAATTACAGGAGCAGTTTATATCCACCATACCCATTTATTTATCATGATCTGATTAGTCAAGGCCAACGCACTGCCAGTGCACTGGATGTCCTGGATCATATGTTTCGAATCAAAACAAACACGATGCTACGCACACCAACATATCCAATGACAGATGGAACTGAAAATGTTTTTTTATTCAGGGTTCGGGTTGGCACTGACCCAGGTTTAAAAACGAATTCGACATAAGTCAAGTACTTAATATATGAAGTAAATACATATGCAATCAAAATCCATCGCAATTCACAAGAATCAATATTTAATCAAAATTTTATCCATTGCAAATTACATCTAAACCAGATTCCAGTCCAAATACATTACAAACTTACATGACATTCACATCCATTCTTTATCGACATTCTAACCTTTAAATCAACTTATAATTCCAATTCGATCAACTTTATTTATTTTTATTTAAATTTTCTACCCATCAATGTTTCTTTTTTTTAAATTTATTTATAACTCTTCAATATTTAATCGAGTCTGAATGATTTTTTTTTTTTTTGGCACGTACAGAGTTTGTAAATCATTGCATATTATAAAATCACTTTACTTAATTGCACCTGTGGTTCAAATCATGTTTTTTTTTTTTTGGATCTCTAGGTTCTAACTCACCAGCAGTTCATTTCCGAATTGAACATTAAATATAATAAAGCACTAGATCCTAGCACTAGATTTTTCAATAATTTGTTAAAGTGAGTTTCTAATTATAGTTAAAGATCATTACTTATTCAAAGCCGAATCCATATCTAATGATAAAACAGTTCAATGCTAAATCCAATACAAAGCTAGGTCCATTCATACCCAAATGAAAAATCAATCCAAATCCAATACAAAAACAAAACCAATCCACATCTAATCCAAACCAATAACGACCCAAATCCAATCCAAATCTAGATCAACTCCAGTCTAAACATAATAAAAATCCAATCCGAATACAATCCAATACAAATCCAATCCAAATCTAGTTCAACTCCATTTCAAATCAAATCCAATTCAAGTCCTATACAAATCTAACCTTAATTCAATCCAATCAAAATCCAATGCAAATACAATACAAATCCAACTCAAAACCAATCCAATTCAAATGCAATCTAAATCCAATCCAGATTCAATTCAAATTTAATCCAAGTTCAATCCAAATCAAATCTGATTTCAATGCAAATACAATCCAAATGATATCCAATCCGGATTTATTTCGCAATCCAATCTAAATCCAATGCAAATGCAATCAAAATCCAATTCTACAAAAATCCAAAACAAATCCCAAATAAATCCAATCTAAATCCAATGCAAATGCAATGCAATCCAAATACTATCCAAATCTAATTCAAATCCAATCAAAATCCAATTCAAATCTAATCCAAATCCCATTGAAATTCAATTCCAATCTAAATCCAGTCGAAATCAAATTCAAATCAATCCTAATCCAGATCAAATTCAAATCCAATGCAAATCCATTCAAGTCAAATCCAAATCTAGTACAATCCAAATTCAATCCAACTCCATTCCGATTTCAATGCAAAAACAATCCAAATGCAATCCAAATCCAATCCAAATAAATCCAAATGCTATCCAATCCAAATCCACTAAAAACCAAATCCAAACTCCATTAAAATCCAATCCAAATCCAATCTAAATCCATTCCAATTCGAATTCATTCCAAGTTAAATCCAATCCAAATGCAATTCAAATCCTATCAAAATTTAGATCCAATCCAAATCCAATGCAAATCCATTCAAATCGAATCCAAATCTGGTACAACCCAATCTAAATCTAATCTGACTTCAATAAAATCTAAATCTAATCAAAATACAAATCCATTTCAACTCTATTTCAAATTCAATCCAATCTAAATCCAATCCAAATGCAATCCAATTTAAATCCAAATCCAGTCCAAATGCAATCCAATTTAAATCCAATCCAACTATAATCCAAATGCAATTCAAACTCAATCCCAATTTAATCCAAATCCAAGCTAAATCCAAACCGATATCTTTTTTTTTTTTTTTGTTTCTTTATTAAGGAGACTTTCAGCCCGAGGCTGGCTCGTCTCCGAGGCAAACCGATATCAATGCAAATACAATCCAATCCAATTCAAATACAAATCCAATCCAAAACTATTCCAAATGCAATGAAATCTGAATCCAATCCAGTTGCAATCCAGATTCAATTCGAATCCAATCCTACACCAATCCAGATCCAATCGAAGGGAAATACAAACTCAATTCCAAATCAAATGCAAATCCAATCAAGATCGAATCTGATTTCAATGGAAATACAACCCAAATTCAATCCGAATACAAGTCCAATTCAAATCCAATCCAAGAACAAATCCAATTCAAATCTTTTCTAAATCCTATCCAATCTAAATCCAATCCATATGCAATACAAACTAATAACGACCCAAATCCAATCCAAATCTAGATCAACTCCAGTCTAAACATAATAAAAATCCAATCCGAATACAATCCAATTCAAATCAAATCCAGATCTAGTTCAACTCCATTTCAAATCAAATCCAATTCAAGTCCTATACAAATCTAACCTAAATTCAATCCAATCAAAATCCAATGCAAATACAATACAAATCCAATTCCAAACTAATCCAATTCAAATGCAATCTAAATCCAATCCAGATTCAATTCAAATTTAATCCAAATCCAATCCAAATAAATCCAAATGCTATCCAATCCAAATCCACTAAAAACAGAATCCAAACTCCATTAAAATCCAATCCAATCTAAATCCATTCCAATTCGAATTCATTCCAAGTTTAATCCAATTTAAATCCAATCCAAATGCAATTCAAATCCTATCAAAATTTAGATCCAATCCAAATCCAATGCAAATCCATTCAAATCGACTCCAAATCTGGTACAACCCAATCTAAATCTTATCTGACTTCAATACAATCTAAATCCAATCAAAATACAAATCCATTTCAACTCTATTTCAAATTCAATCCAATCTATATCCAATCCAAATGCAATCCAATTTAAATCCAAATCCAATCCAAATGCAATCCAATTTAAATCCAATCCAACTATAATCCAAATGCAATTCAAACTCAATCTCAATTTAATCCAAATCCAACGTAAATCCAAACCGATATCAATGCAAATACAATCCAATCCAATTCAAATACAAATCCAATTCAAAACTATTCCAAATTCAATCAAATCTGAACCCAATCCAGTTGCAATCCAGATTCAATTCGAATCCAATCCTACACCAATCCAGATCCAATCGAAGGGAAATACAAACTCAATTCCAAATCAAATACAAATCCAATCAAGATCGAATCTGATTTCAACCCAAATTCAATCCGAATACAAGTCCAATTCAAATCCAATCCAATCGAAATCCTATCCAAGTACAAATCCAATTCAAATCTTTTCTAAATCCTATCCAATCTAAATCCAATCCAAATGCAATCCTAGTCCAATCCAACTTCAATTCAAATCCAATCCAAATACATTTAAATCGTATCCACATCTAGTCCAATCCACATGTAATCTAAATCCAATTCAAATCCAATCCAAATCCCATTAAAATACAATCCCATCTAAATCTAGTCCAAATGCAATTCGAATCAAATCCTAATCCAGATCCAATTCAAATTCATTCAAATCGAATCCAAATCTAGTTCAATCCAAATTCAATCCAAATCCAATTCGATTTCAATGCAAATACAATCCAAACGCAATTCAATCCGGATTTATTTTGCAATCTAAATCAATTCCAATCCAAATCAAATTCAAATCCAATCCTTCTTCTTTTTCTCCAATGGCTCTACATTCCAACTGGAACTTGGCCTTCTTTCCAACTTAGTATTCTATTTGCATTTCCTCAGTCAATTGAATGAATTGAAAGGTTTTCTATGCCCGCTATTGCATGAGTATGTATCTTGTGTGGCAAGTACAATGGGTACACTATGCCCAGAGTGTTGAGAAAGTTTCCAACCCGAGAACATCGTAGACCGGACTGAAAATCAAACTCGCCATCTCCGGATTAGCAATCCCACGCATTTGCTCGCAAGGCTACTGGAGACCCCCAATCCAATCCTACACCAATCCAAATCAAATCCAAAATAAATCCGATCTTAATCCAATTCAAATGCTATCCAATCCAAAATACGATCCAAATCCAATTCAAATCTTATCCAAATCATATTGAAATTCAATTCCAATCTAAATTCAATTCATATCCAATGCAAATCCATTCAATCGAATCCTGTATACTAGAGTATACAATAAAAAATCAATCCAAATCCAATCCGGTTTCAATGCAAATCTAATTTAATTAAAATACAAAGCCAATTCAAAACATTTCCAAAATCAATCCAAATGCAATCCAAATCCAATTAAAATCCGAGTCCAATGCAAATGCAATCCAAATCCAATCGGTATCTTATCTGAATCCATTTCTAAGGCTTATTCCAAATATATTCGATATCTAACAGTCATAATCGCAGTATAATTCTAAATCGAATATAAAAATCCAAGACAATACTCGATTTGAAATCCAACCCTATGACTCAATATCAAATTTTGTCTGATTTCAATCAGAAACAAGTGAAAAATACAATTTTAAACTCATTAGTAATCCAATTCCAATTCTAATTGAATTCTAAAACCCAATCTAATTATTTCCGTTCTAATTAAAATAATTTAACATCTCTTGTCACTTATCTGAGACCTCCGTCTTCTTCCACTGGAGTCTCCTTTGTTTCGCAGCACTATGTTTATCTTCAACGAGGAGAGACATCTTTGTTTTATTTTGACCTCCGTCTTTCTCAACCGGAGTCTTTTCCTTCTTTCTCGGCTCACCGTCTATCTCTACCGGTAAACCTTCTTTATTCTTAGACTTCCATCTTCTATCTATTTCTCGACTCTCCGTCTATCTCCACCGGAGAGTCATCTTTTTTTGTCTTAGACCTCCGTCTACCTTAACCGGAGTCTTTTCTTTCTTTCGGCTCTCCGTCTATCTCCACCGGAGAGCCTACCAATCCTACCGGCTGCGCCATTGTCGTGACCGATTCAACCACCGCTCCTAATCGGAGCGATTGCCGCTACCTCCGAACGACAATCAAAGTAGAGAGCAGTTCTACCCGCTCTCTGACTTGATTGTCATCGGGAACTGCTTCCTCCGGCGGCATTTCGACCAGCAGGGGCGGTGCCACCCGCTTACCCGCTGCCTACTACTGCCACCGGGAACACGGACCTATTCCTATAGGTCCACCGCTGCTCGGACCTACTCCTGTAGGTCCTGGTCCAGGAATGGGCACTACGCTACGGTAGTCTCCGCCCAGCTGCAGGTCTCACCGTTGATGCGCCTAAACACATCGGCCAAAAATTCAAATTGTCTCTACCATTTTACTCATATCTATAGACATATGAGACATGGTCCGGTAGTGATGGGTTAACACTCCATTCGTGCCATTCATACCTTGTTGCCATATTTTACCATGAATGCCTTCACGTTCATTAGGTGCAATATAATTGCCTACTTTTTGGCGAATTGCCAGCAATATGCACTGAGCTTTCAAAGCTCACATGTTAAAGCATTTGTGATATGCAAGGATTTATAATAAGTGCCTTGTACTTCTTTTAAGCTTTTTCAGTACATTTAAATACTTGTTCGACTTTAATTTATTTTATTTATTTTAACTTAATCGCTATCACCACACTTGGTAGCTGCATTAATCGGATTCAAGGTGTTTTTGAAGCGAGCGTTCCCCATGATTTCACGGCAACCTTTGCACATCCAATAGGTAGCCGAATTCCCAACGGTTTCTCTATACAGCTCCACGGAAATATGGACACACTCATAGTGAAAGGTCGCGTTACAAAAACCGCCGCATACGACTTCCGATCCGCTCATATTATTCGCAAAACTGTTACATTTTCCATTTCGAACTGAAATAGTAACCGAGATGGAGATGCTCTTAACACCACAAATATGCGAATATAAAGCGGAACTGGCAGCACTGGCGATTTGACAGATGGCTAAAATATGTCCGCTGCGATGGTGTTGGGGTGTTGAGAAACACACACTGTAACAACTACACAAGCAGGCGACGATGATTTGTTTACCTGTTCACGATGCAATTTGCAGCAGCACACAGCAGTGCGAAGCTAATCGAATTTCGTTGAGGCGGAGTAATGCAGAATCTGGTTCGATGATACTAATATACGATTGTGATATTAAATAGCACCATATGCGATAAAATTTCTCTTTTCATATACGATACGTTGACTGGGCAGATATCACTCTCGTCAAATTTCCATAGTTTACTGATTTACTGGTGAATTCAAATAATCATTAGTTGGCCAATCGGTCACTAATGGCGCGCGCATCGAATTTGCTCGAGTTTGACATTTGGTCACTACCGCTATCTGGCTCGTGATTTGCCCAACTAAATGAAATCAACAAATGTCGTTAGTGCTTAAATGACGACGAATTTGATGAGTGAATGTTCAATGTGTTATGTCTGTTTGTCTATGATAAAACGTTACTCACGTAACATTTTCTCTCAACAAAAATTTGATATGGAATGAGCTCCTTATATATACCCGATAACTTACATCGATTTGTTTTTGTAAGGATACCTTACTAAACTTTAGTCTATCTTTAAACTATCGCATTTTCCTTTCAGGAAATGCGTTTTTAAGTACTGATATTGTGTTGCATCTTTTAATTAATTTCTTACGACGAATTGTTACGACGACCACTTAAAACATTATTCAATTGTCTCAATACGATACCAACGTTTGCTGGAATCAACTCAACATACATTAAAACCGAGTGACGTGCTTATTCAGCCAAAAATAGTCTTCTTCAGCTAAAAAACTTGCTTATTCAGCTAAACTTGTTTGTTGGGTTATTAAGTCTTAAATTGGGGACATGACTTACAAAGTCGGAGACATCAATACATAGTAGACTTCTTCATGTTTTCAAAAAGTATCATAAATTCAACCGGTCAGCCCAGAATCACAATTCTTATACTAAAATAATCCTCCTGTCAAATTTTCAGCTAATTCGGATAAGTTTTCGAGGTAGCTCAAGTCGATTTAGTATTTTTGGGCAATTTTCAATTTAAAAAAAAATCTAACAAGAGATATAAAAGTCGAAAAACATTGTAACTACCTCTATACGGAAGCTTTTGGTGTGCTCTACAAGACTTGTGAACATTGCGATTCGTTCCGTTAACATTTTGACCATGTTCAATTGATTTTTAAGCTTTTAAGTGCATAAAAATACTGTTTCCCCCAAAAGTCGTAGTTCTACAAAATTCTTGAGTTTATTCAAATGATTGTTAATTTATTATATTATTGTTCCTCTTTTTTCCCTGGAAATTTGAGTAATATAATTACCCATGTGCGATTTACCGTTAAATTCTTAAAAATCAGAAGCTGAACATTTGTCATAAATTTGCACGTTAGGATTTCTTCAAGCAAGTTGTTCCTGCAACCAGTTTCACTTGACTTGTGCCGCTTGGAAAGTCAAAGTTAAGGTATAATCACAGAGTACAGACGTTAATCTCACGTGGTGTGTGAAAGCTTGCATTTGAATGCGAACAGTTATTCGAAGCTCACCGTCACCGTCATCTCGCTTAACAAAACTTATTTTGTTTACCCTTTAACAATTTCTACTAGACTGCTCTCTTCCTCGCTCCACGAACACTAAACTGGGTGTAACAAAAAGTGATAATGCTGTCAGAATTGGCTCCTTATAGGAGTCTGAACCCCACTAGGGTTCAGACACATACCTACCAACAAGCTCATAACAGACTCTAATTGATACTTGTTACTATTAATTACTAAAGACGGACTTGTGGTACAAGCGCCCTGGTTTACCTCCAATATGCATCCTAGTACATACTTGTACCATGTTCTGCTGTTGTACCAGCACAAAGATGACACACGTGTTGCATAACTTGCACCTTGGTATTTTCATCAGTTTGAGTTTTTATCTATATTATGTGCATAAAGCCACATTTGTTTCAGGCCTACGCACAAATTAATCCAACAACCAAATTATTGATAACCTTCCATTAGGGTCCCTCTGAAAGTTCTCACTAACACGAGGACAAGGTTCACGAGGTTCAAAATAAATCAAAATGTTATTTTGGCGTGATAGCTGCTCGTGGTTGGAAACCAATTTGAAATATGTGATATATACGAGTTAAATGTAACGTATATCTATACGCCCGTAGAAAGCCTAATACGGTTCATCAGAAAGTCTGTACCTCATTTTTTTAGCACTCGAACGATAGTAAATCACACATAAAGAATTTTTCGTACTTTTTTTTAATTAGTATTTTTCTATCAAAAAAATACAAAATTCATCTATCGACACTGATTCTCAACTGGTCAATAAACTGAAATCATGTTACAGTCGATTTCTAGTGGTTCGATAACACTTGGTCACTTTTCAACCTCAGCCAAAACCCAGCGATTGTAATATCGTACACAAAACTCACGCAATTTGCTCAGATATGTATCTAACACTTCATGTAATCATCCATTCCATCTTGAGTGGACTAGAAACAACAACACATCAACATATCATCCAATGATTTTCAAATAGGCATGCACCGTAGATTTCCTGATAGAAATCCATATCGCCGTTTTAAAAATTGTCCTATGCAAATCCAGTCCGCTCCCAAATGGTTTGCAACATTCACCAATCATTCGCTGACTTCAGATCTACAAACACCAGTCGATTCCCAAATTGATTCTTAATCAATTCCATATTGAATAATCAATATACTGTCAACTCTCTACTTGTCGAATGTCGATGTTCTGTATATCTTTCGCTATCTCGATGGTTTTCTCAATCTCTTCACAAACCCTTTTGCCTTCTACATCTCGATATCTTCTTTATTTAAATACACTTTCTATGACGATTAATTTGACAAAATTACAAATTACAATCGCATTGAGAACAAGGTAGGATTTTTTTGTACAATTACCGTGTTAGTAGTAACGAACGATCTTTAATTAACAAATTAAATGAACGATCCTTCTCTTCTTCTTCTTCTTCTTCTTATTGGCATTACATCCCCACACTGGGACAGAGCCGCCTCGCAGCTTAGTGTTCATTAAGCACTTCCACAGTTATTAACTGCGAGGTTTCTAAGCCAAGTTACCATTTTTGCATTCGTATATCATGAGGCTTCATAGTGCTGGGTAAGATGCGCCAACGCGTGATTGGGTGGCAGCCAATCAACGCAAGGATGTGCAAACTGAGGATTGAAGGCCGTTTCTTTAACTATAGCATCATCAACGTGCACTGCCCACACGACGAGAAAGAAGCGTTCTACGCACAGCTGGAGAGACATACGATGGATGCCCATTGCGGGACGTTAAAATCGTCATCGGTGACATGAACGCACAGGTAGGAAGGGAGGAAATGTATAGACCGGTCATCGGACCGGATAGTCTGCACACCGTATCGAATGACAATGCATAAACTTCACAGCCTCCCGCGGAATGGTAGTCCGAAGCACCTTCTTTCCCCGCAAAAATATCCACAAGGCCACATACCGCGAATATTGAATCCGACCACTACCTCGTTGCAGTATGCCTGCGCTCAAAACTCTCGACGGTTTACAACACGCGTCGAAGTCGGATGCCGCGGCCTAACATTGAGCGGCTACAAGACGGTAAACTAGCCCAAGAATACGCGCAGCAGCTAGAAGTGGCACTCCCAAAGGAAGAGCAGCTAAGCGCAGCGTCTCTTGAAGATGGCTGGAGAGATATTCGATCCGCCATTGATAGCACCACAACCGCTGCACTTGGTACGGTGCCCCCGGATCAAAGAAACGAGTGGTATGACGGCGAATGTGAGCAGTTAGTGGAAGAGAAGAATTCAGCACGGACGAGATTGCTGCAACACCGCACGAGGGTGAACGAGGCACGATACAAACGGGTGCGCAACAGACACAACTCGATTTTCCGGAGGAAAAAGCGCCTGCAAGAAGATCGAGACCGTGAAGAGACGGAGCAACTGTACCGCGCTAATAACACACGAAAGTTCTATGAGAAGTTAAACCGTTCACGTAAGGGCCACGTGCCACAGCCCGATATGTGTAAGGACATAAACGGGAACTTTCTTACGAACGAGCGTGAGGTGATCCAAAGGTGGCGGCAGCACTACGAAGAACACCTGAATGGCGATGTGGCAGACGAAGATGGCGGTATGGTGATGGACCTGGGAGAACGCGCGCAGGATATAATTCTACCGGCTCCGGATCTCTAGGAAATCCAGGAGGAGATTGGCCGGCTCAAGAACAACAAAGCCCCTGGGGTTGACCAACTACCAGGAGAGCTATTTAAACACGGTGGTGAGGCACTGGCTAGAGTGCTGCACTGGGTCATTACCAAGATTTGGGAGGAGGAAGTTTTGCCGTAGGAGTGGATGGAAGGTGTCGTGTGTCCCATCTACAAAAAGGGCGATAAGCTGGATTGTAGCAACTACCGCGCAATCACATTGCTGAACGCCGCCTACAAGGTACTCTCCCAAATTTTATGCCGTCGACTAGCACCAACTGCAAGGGAGTTCGTGGGGCAGTACCAGGCGGGTTTTATGGGCGAACGCTCCACCACGGACCAGGTGTTTGCCATTCGCCAAGTACTGCAGAAATGCCGCGAATACAACGTGCCCACACATCATCTATTCATCGACTTCAAAGCCGCATATGATACAATCGATCGGGACCAGCTATGGCAGCTAATGCACGAACACGGTTTTCCGGATAAACTGACACGGTTGATCAAAGCGACGATGGATCGGGTGATGTGCGTAGTTCGAGTTTCAGGGCATTCTCGAGTCCCTTCGAAACCCGCAGAGGGTTACGACAAGGTGATGGTCTTTCGTGTTTGCTATTCAACATCGCTTTGGAAGGTGTAATACGAAGAGCAGGGATTAACACGAGTGGTACAATTTTCAATAAGTCCGCCCAGCTATTTGGTTTCGCCGACGACATAGATATTATGGCACCTAACTTTGAGAAGATGGAGGAAGCCTACATCAGACTGAAGAGGGAAGCTAAGCGGATCGGACTAGTCATCAACACGTCGAAGACGAAGTACATGATAGGAAGAGGTTCAAGAGAAGACAATGTGAGCCACCCACCGCGAGTTTGCATCGGTGGTGACGAAATCGAGGTGGTAGAAGAATTTGTGTACTTGGGCTCACTGGTGACTGCCGAAAATGACACCAGCAGAGAAATTCGGAGACGCATAGTGGCTGGAAATCGTACGTACTTTGGACTCCGCAAGACGCTCCGATCGAATAGAGTTCGCCGCCGTACCAAACTGACAATCTACAAAACGCTAATTAGACCGGTAGTCCTCTACGGACACGAGACCTGGACGATGCTCGTGGAGGACCAACGCGCACTTGGAGTTTTCGAAAGAAAAGTGCTGCGTACCATCTATGGTGGGTTGCAGATGGCAGACGGTACGTGGAGGAGGCGAATGAACCACGAATTGCATCAGCTGTTGGGAGAACCATCCATTGTTCACACCGCGAAAATCTGACGACTGCGATGGGCCGGGCACGTAACCAGAATGTCGGACAGTAATCCGGTGAAAATGGTTCTCGACAACGATCCGACGGGCACAAGAAGGCGAGGTGCGCAGCGGGCAAGGTGGATCGATCAGGTGGAAGATGACTTGCGGACCCTCCGTAGACTGCGTGGCTGGCGAGTCGTAGCCATGGACCGAGCCGAATGGAGAAGACTCTTATATACCGCACAGGCCACTTCGGCCTTAGTCTGAATAAATAAATAAATAAATATCATGAGGCTAACACGATGATACTTCTATGCCCAGGGAAGTCGAGACAATTTCCAATCCGAAAATTGCCTAGACCGGCACCGGGAATCGAACCCAGCCACCCTCAGCATGGTCTTGCTTTGTAGCCGCGCGTCTTACCGCACGACTAAGGAGGATCCTTCTCTATCTTAATGAATTAATGAATACCGAGACGTGAAAACTCGATCAATTCCCAAACTCTTATTCAATTTACTCAGCCTTTCCCCTAATTCCCAAATCAACAAATATTCAATTCCCAGATCGACTTGTGATCACTCCATTCACATTTTTATTAATTCCCAAATCAATAAACATCACTCGATCCCCAAATCGAATCACTACTTCCACTGATTCCCAAATCAGCAAATATCCGATTCGTCACTTCTCCACTGATTCCCAAATCAATAAACATCTGTCGATTCTCAAATTGACTCACTACTTCTACTGATTCCCAAATCAGCAAATATTCGATTCCCAAATCGACTTTCGGTCACTTTTTTCACATTTCCACTGATCAGTCAACATCAGTCGATTCCCAAATCGAATCACTACTTCTACTGATTCCCAAATCAGCAAATATTCGATTCCCAAATCGACTTTCGATCACTTTTTTTTACATTTTTTCACATTTCCAGTCAACATCAGTCGATTCCCAAATCGACTCAATTCTTCTACTGGTTTCCAAATCAGCAAAAATTCGATTCCTCAATCGTTATTTCATCACAATCTTCACATCTGTACTGTTTCCTCAAATCAGTGAACATTAGTCGATTCCCAAATCGACTCTTCCTCACCGATTTACCACCTCCACTGATTCCCAAATCAGCCAAACATCAGTCGATTCCCGAATCGACCCCTATTCATGTATTTGTAAAAATGATTCCCAAATCAATTAAACACTATTGATGCCTGAATCAGCTAGCACCAATCGACTTTCAGATCAGCAATCATTTTCGTTACTCTTCTTATAGGACTCTACTCTGGGACATGCAGAATCCTTCCTCTCCTTGTTTATATTTTTTATTCGATTTTTTCAATTGCAAAATAAAAATCGGGAATGCATATTTACACTTACTACTCAAGCTTTTATCCTCGTCGCCATTTGTAGTGTCCCTCGTCGTCATCCTGCCGGCCCGCAACTTGGCAACCGCCACGAATCCGGATTCTTCAACACATCTTCACTCCTCCTGTCCGTACGTCCATCCACAGAGTTCCCCCTCACGTCCTACGTCACCTTTGCGTACAACCTGCACCTTTGAGTCTTAAAAAAATCACAATTATAAATCAATTTATGCCTTGTGAATTTAAAATGCGTTTAAGGTAGCTGTTATTTCCAGTCTGAAAGGCTTACAAAAGCCAGACATTCAGGGTTCAAGTTTCCTCTGCACAAAATTCAATTAGTCGTATTTATTAAGATGCAGAGCCCAGCTGAACTGCAACTCAAGCTGCTGATATTTGTATATAACCTATCTTATATTCTAAATACCTTGGTGTCTGATTTGATTCTACATATACTTGAAAACTCGATTTCGATTATTTGATAGAAAAATTCAGGAAAAGGATCCATATTCTACGTTCCATCACTGGAACATGGTGGGATGTCACTCGAAGAATTTCATCAAACTCTATAGAACACCTGGAGGATAACATCAAACCTATAAATGGGCGTAATTGGAATAGATCTTGAATTTTAAAACTATTTTATATCCCAATAACATAAGTTCAACGGAATGGATTGTATTAACATCAATTACACATATGTACCTATTTGAGAAAAAGTCCAGAGAACTGTTAGAAATTATTTAATACATAATGAAATTAGTAGGTGCCAACAATACATTTAGTCATTCGGCTAATAATACTTGTGACAGATATATGATGCGAAAATCACTGTACAGCATAAAATCATATATCTGTCACCCAGAATCACGTGGGTATTACCCAAGCAATGATGATTCTACGCTGATACGTACCCTGCTCTGCGCCCGTTGTATACAACGTTACAGGTACAGCCAGTGTTGCCACATATACAGATTTTTCTGTAATGATACAGATTTTTGAGTTAATTTTGAACCAAGAATCTGTAAATACAGATTACAGATTTTTCAGAAATCAACAGATTTTATACGGATTTTGAACATTGCAGATCAAAATCCATTTCTCTCAAAAACTTCTTCTTCTCCAATGGCTCTGCATTCCATTTACATTATAATTTTCACAGTTAATATTTGAAGGCCTTTCTTTGCCTACCAATTGCATGAATATCTATCTTGTGTAGCATGTACAATGGATACACTATGCCTAGAGAGCCGAGAATGCTTCTCTTGCGAGAACATCCTAGGCCGCACCGAGAATAAAACTCACCATCTCCGGATTGGCAATCCGATTTTTAAGCAGGTTTATGCTCCAGTTTTTCATTTATATACCCAAGGAGGGAATCACCGAGCATCATAAAGGTTTTTAAACACAATATTGAGAATCAAATCTCTCGTCAAACGTTGTAGTCTACAACTTGTAGATGTTGCCTTTTTTTCGTACAACTGACTCGAAAATTATGTGAAACTATGTACAACCACCATAACATAATCGAAGAAAAGATTTATGTGTTTTTTTATATCGATAGAAATAAAAATAAGTTTACAAATAAAGAAAAAACATATTTAAGCTCAGGGATATTTTTTGATTTTTTTTTTTTGGAAATTTTTATCATACAGATTTAACATACAGATTTTTGAATTATAATACAGATGAAAAAGATTTTTTACTTCTGAAATACAGATTTAAATGTGGCAACACTGGGTACAGCGCAAAGCAAATTTGAATGCAAGCAATGCTAGTAACGCATACAATGGCGCCATCTGGTTGCGGTCACTACCCATCACTGACGTTAAAACATAATAAGAAAAATGAGTTTTTTCTTGTTGGAATATGAAAACGACCAATGAACGTGTTCGTCGGCGATATATTTGTATATTCTATTTTAGTTCAAACTACTTATTTTACAAATTTATATGCTACGTCATATCACTGAATTTACTAAATGATTATTGTTCAGTAGGCATATATTTATAAAAATATTGTAACTGTTTGTCCTGGTTATATTTGATGACCTTAATCCGAAAAACCAGGAGAAAAAAGAAATCTTGGACACTCTAGAGGGTCTACTGAACTTGGAGAATGGAGGCTTAAATAATTTTGAGAATCTAGGCCATTTCCGTATATGTACTGGAAAATCAATGAAAATTGAAATAATTTGTCAAACTCTGAATAACGCAGGAATCTAAGGAATTTTAAGTATTTGATTACCCAGGAGGGTTTAAAGAATGTGGGAATATTAAGAATTTGTATGATTCTCAGACTTGTCATAAGACGAGTTTATACAATCCCATTGAATTCCACCACTTAATTATATCTTGACAGATACGTATTTCGACCTAAACAGTAAGGCCGTCTTCAGTGTCTTGTACTTGATTCTCAGAGTTAAACGTGTCTGAAGATATTCTGTAAAGTTAAGATTATGATAATGATCCAATCGAAGCTCTAGAATCTAAGAAAATGGGATATCAGAAAAGGTGAGAGTATTGGACTACCTATCCTTAAATTAGCAACTATCCAAACGCCTTCAAAATCCGAAGAATGAAAAAATTCACAGTGATTGTTCAGACTGAGCACTTACATTTTTTTTAAATCACGATAATAAAGAATATAATAATAAATACTTACATATTTTGTAAGACAACAGACAATGCCAGAAAATTTTGCATATTCCACGATTGGAGGGGGAACAGTTTTAATAAAGTTTTTGTTTGGGCGTAAATATAGGGATTTTACGTTTTTTGTCAATCATAATAATCAAAATAGCTGTACATATTGTAATATAATAATTTTGATAACGACAAATTTACTTTTTAGCAGTTTTACAGATAGTAGTTTTTCTTTACATCAATCGAAAATTCACCAAGTGTGTTTTGAATAACAATAAAAATGTTTAAAATAATCAGCAAAAGGCCGGATTTTAATAAAGTATTTACAGGTCATGTAAAAATGGAAAATAAATTTTTATTATTTTGTAAAAAACCAAGATTAATCCACCTAGCGGTGATGATGCCTTTCTCGTGCGGTAAAAATAGTATTTCAGGCATTACTTCTGAGCCCAGAGTCCGATCGGGCCAATTTTCAATAGGAAATAATGAGGCAGAATACTGCGTCAAATGCAACCTGTTGCGAGAAAATCGGTTCAGGTTAAGAGCATTAAAAGTGAGCTAGATTTTTTCCGCACTTTTTCTGAGAAAAAGTATTTTGGCCATAACTACCAAGCCCATTGTCCGATCCGGCCAATTTTCAATAGGAAATAATGGGGCAGAATACTGCATCAAATGCATCCTATTGCGAAGAAATCGGTCAACGGTAAGTACAAAAAAGTGAGCGAGACTTTTTACGCGCTTTTTATGAGAAAAGTAAGTGTTGCGAGGAAATCGGTTCAGGTTAAGAGCATTAAAAGTGAGCTAGATTTTTTCCGCACTTTTCTGAGAAAAAGTATTTTGGCCATAACTCCCAAGCCCATAGTCCGATCCGGCCAATTTTCAATAAGAAATAATGGGGCAGAATACTGCGTCAAATGCAACCTGTTGGGTAGAAATCGGTCAAGGGTAAGTACAAAAAAAGTGAGCGAGACTTTTTTACGCGCTTTTTTATGAGAAAAAGTATTTTGGCCATAACTCCTAAGCCCATATTCCGAACCGGCCAATTTTCAATAGGAAACAATGAGGCAGAATACTGCGTCAAATGCAACCTGTTGCGAAGAAATCGGTCAAGGGAAAGTTCAAAAAAAGTGAGCGAGACTTTTTGCTTTTTTGGTGCGCACATACACACACACATACACACACACACACACACGCACACACACACAGACATCATCTCAATTCGTCGAGCTGAGTCGATTGGTATATAACACTATGGGTCTCCGAGCCTTCTATAAAAAGTTTGTTTTGGGAGTGAACATATAGCCTTTACGTATACTTAGTATACGAGAAAGGCAAAAAATCTATATGTAACGCAAATAATACTATAGTAACGCAGCGAATGGTAAAAAAAATGTGTCATCCTGCTGCTGTACGCGTACAACATGGTACGTGTATCACTGTACAGAAATCATATGTCTGTCGATAGTATAAATATCATCCGACGAAATGTCCTAAAGCCCCTAGCCCCCCTAACTGCACATACACCTCTGTATTGCATCTTCTTGAATGAAACTGGAGTAGCACTCCACGTGGCTCCTACTACTGCTCCTCCATTCAATCCACTCCGAAGTAAGGCGCCCACCGACCGATTCAAAGAGCGACTGAATTCGCTTTGACGCAGCCGCGCTGTTGCCATCTAGCGGCGACCGACGTGTGCGTGAAATCACTGTTTTTCAACATGGTGAAGTATAGGAAGTATATTTTAAAATGCTTTTAAAATGTTATTGACAGTGATATGTTGAAAACTTTTAAATACGTAGGGTTAGAATTTTGAAAAACTACATGTTAGGCTCCTCATCTACACATGTTTTTTTAATCAAAATAATTCAACTTTCGTGTTACCTATATGAAAGTAAATTGAATTTCTAACCCAAAAAAGTGAACAATTTTAGGCTAAAATGTGTTTCAACGCTTTAATAAGCATTTTAAAATTGACGTCCTATATCCCTTGCTGGGTGAAATAAAAAAGCATCAGCCGGCCCCCATTTTGTTTTCTCGCTTTCGTCAGGGCCAATACCTACCATAGAACTGAACCAACAACGAACGCAGCGAGCCGACAGTATAGTGGAACGACAACAACACAACAAACTCGGCGAGGACGTAAGTTCGGTAAGCAAGCAGACACATCCTCCTACGGAGGAGGCAGTGACTACATCCATCCCGGCGCGCAATATTTCCGATTAGTTTCCGTTGGGAAGCGCTCGCGGTAACATCTCTCGCGTGTTCGGTCTCGGTGTGGCTCAGTCAAAAAGGGGTTTGATAGGCGCTCGTCACCGACTATTTTCAGGTGGTTAATCATCATTCCTTGCGCTTGGTCGGCGAACATGTGCCTAATCAAGAGTGCAAGTGTCGCACTTATCACGTTGATCTTCCCGTGAGTGCGTTCTCCAGAGCGATTAGAGTGGATGACAAACGGGCCGTTGCAAAGTGGGGACGCAGAAGTGCAAGTGCGAGTGCTCAAGAGTGTGGGATGTGCTTCTCTAATCAGTGAAGTCTTTTGTATGCTGATCTCCGCGCGGAGCTCCTTTTGTGATCTTTATCGTTCGCTTTTGTGATTACCCAGCGACTGTCGGTCGGTTGGCTGTCGTCATCGTTTAAGCAGATTCTGAAAGACCAATTCTCGGATGATCACCGTTGGATTTGCTATATGACGAAGAAAATACATCTCAATTAGACGGAAGCTGACTGGTGCCGGAATTGAAGAATAACAATGTCTTCGACTTCATAAATCGTCCGGCTAGAAGCGGTTCATCGATCTGCGTAGTTTGACCAGTTTTCGAATTCTCACAGCGACGGCGGAGGCCTGACCGAAGCGATACTACTATTATTATTCAAAACAGTGCACAAAATCTATATGGAACTGTGAGGTGTTTTCGTTGTATCTCGATTATGAAGGACTTTGCATAATTTTACGTAAACTTTACAACCGCAGTGAGCCACTGACGTCAAATCGATTGACAGGTGAGGGTTGGCGTAAAATATGGGACATTGGCAATCTGTTCGCAACACGCATTAGCATTACAAAAATGTAAAGGAGAAATAATATCGTATCGAGTTGATGAATATTTCAGATTCCACATGCAATCAACTAGCATTTCTAACATAGGAATATATCAACCTATCATTCAAAATACGTTTTGTTAACAAAAGTCTGTTTGAAAATCTGACTTAATTTTGCAGATAATCTCATACTTCGTGTAAAAAAATTCATCACTTTTGATCAAGATCTTTGAAACAGTTTCATATAATTTTAAGTTCAATACCGCTCAAAAATAAGTTTATAATAATTAAGAAGCGGACTATGATTCATCATTTAGATTTAGTATTGATTATTGGATTGAATTTAATTCTGGGAATCTGGAAATGAGATTCTTGCCAAATGATTTTGATTCAAAAGGAAACAAAATCAATGCATTTATAACTCAGACATGCATGTACTTATACTGAAATTATTTCATATTTTGATTAAAACAAAATCAGCGGATGGTATTTTCAATAGTGAAATGCAACTTGAGTCATATAAAAACATTACATCAGCTGATTTATTAGCTTTTGAGCTTGAAAAACTTTTAAAAAGTCTTAAAAATAAGGCTTTAAAAACCCTGATTGATCCACCCAGCGGTGTTTGTGCCTTTCTCGTACATTAGATATACTACAAAAAATTGAGTGAAAATTTCTTAGCGTGTTTTTGTGTATAAATCGTATTTTGGCCATAACTTTTGATCCCATAGCCCGATCTGGACAATTTTCAAAAGGAAACAATGGGACAGGATTCCCCGTCGAATGCAACTTATGCAATGAATGCAAACAAATCGGATTAAGAAAAGTGCCTAAAACATGAGTGAGGTTTATTGTGCACATACATACACACACTCACACACATACACACATACAGACATTATCTCAATTCGTCGAGCTGAGTCGATTGGTATATAACACTATGGGTCTCCGGACCTTCTATCACAAAATCGTCTTGAAAGTGAATATATAGCCTTTTCGTTACACCTTGGTGTACGAGAAAGGCAAAAAGGTTTGTTCTAAGAATGAATGTTCCAATAGATTGGCAAAACTTGCACACTTTGTTGAGTAGCCGACCCCTTAAATTTAATATACCGTTTTGTTTCAAATTTCGGAACTGACTCAGACTCTCAAACTTTGTTTGTATATGAATTAGTCTACATATAAAATGTTCCAATCAAATGTTCTGTATGTGTTTTCCAAAATATAATGTAGTTTATATGTTTGTTAATGTCAACGGATTTTCTTAAGTCTTCAGTTCGAGGTCTTTTACACTATCTAACCGCGATAATTCTTCAAAATTTGGTCAATTTGTGCTTTTGAGCGCTGTTCTGAATTTAAGCCAATTTGCACAGAATGGGCATTGTCAAAGTTTTTCTGAACACAATTATTTTGTTTTGATTAGTTAGCGAGATGAACCGGCCTAGGGCCGAAAAAATCGTAAATAAAGATAATTCAATTCAATTGATTAGTTTCAATCAGGGAAAATTTCAAGTCTTCAAGGTGCAACATGTGTGAGATGTTCACCTAAGTTTATGCACCCAATCAAACATTGCTTGCTATGTTCGAACTTGCACATAGCAATCTGAACACGAGCCTGAACTCCGATACACCCAGGCGCAATGTACAATGTTCAAACATCGAGTTTAAACTTGTTCAAACATGTGCGCTTGCACACGAGCATGCTACGCTTGGGTAAATGAACGGGTTGCTAGGGAAACTATTGTTGATTCTTCACGTTTCCCAGCCTTGTTATTCATATCTATTAATTTAAAAATGAAATGGTCTGTGTTCGTATCCGCTTAACTCGAAAACGGCTGGATGGATTTCCTTCATTTCTTCAGCAGTTATGTTCGTTACCGTTTCCGACGGGTTTATATGATATTTCCTTATGTGAAAAATACGAGTAAGGTTGTGCAAATCGTGATATACTAAAATTAAGAAAATTTGAAAATTTGACATGGGCTTTTTCGCCTACTATGCAGAACAACGTCTGCCGGGTCGACTAGTCTCGAATAATATAATTTAACCAAACTTCAATGAAGGTATGGTTGAAAAATTAAAACATGTTGTGCACATTTTTTTGCACTCGCATAACGAAACGTTTATAGAGGTGAGGTCTTGATTCATGCCTTTCATTCACGACGTCTTAGGTTCGAGCGGAGCTTATTGATCCATTTTCGAGGTTCTGAAAGCAATTCTTCTTAGGATTTCGGGATTCTGTAACCACCAAAAAACTGATTAGTTCATATTTCTAAAATTTTGGGATAAGATTTTCTGACGTTTATATGGGAATAATTCATTCTACTTAGGGTCGTTCAAAAATGATGTCACAGGTTTTAGAGGGGGAGGGGGGTCTTAGATTTTGTGACAGTACATGTACTAGGTATACAAAAAAGCATGACAGATGGGGGAGGGGTCTAGAATTCACAAAAAGTAGTGGACGTCATATTTGAATCGCCCTTACTTTGCGGTGGTACTTGATAAATATATCGAGAATCTGAAGTGAAGTTCTGGGTTGCATAGAGATTTCTTTATTCCAGGGAGAGAGGGTTTTCGACCTTTTTGAAGAACCTTGTGATCAACGGGGCTTTAGTTCCAGTTTCCTATTTTTTTAGATTGTCATAATTGGAGAATTTATCTTTTATGAGAGCCACGCAGTTTACAAGACTTTTGTGTTTAAGGATTTGTGGGCTCATTTCTGACCTGGAGCTCCATCGTTTGTAAATTTTCTTTATATTGCATAATGTCATCGGCGTATTATTTATACATAGCAATATAGAATACATTATGAACAGACCCCCTACAATCTTTTTAAATTTCTATCAATTTGAATTTTTGGTTAACAACTTCCCTACCCCACTTAAAGTGTGTCTTAGAACTTTTTGGAATCAACATCTATATGTATTTTATTCACAAGGATGTTATCGATCATTTAGTAATTTGCGTTCGATCATTTAGTAGTTTGTCAATAACTTATTCCAGAAGCTGAATTTCAAAATTTTCAAAATGTGTTGTATGGTGGACTTCAAGTGCGAAAGTTTTTCTACAACTCTGCCAAATAGTTCGTTGTAAGAATTCAACTATTAGTGGAGTTATAGCGCTAGTTGCAGTAACTTGAACTAAATGATTGGAATTTTGCTATCATTTAGTCTATGTTACTGAAACTATAGCCATAACTCCGTTATTAGTTGAATTCTAACAACATACCATTTGGCAGAGTTGTAGAAAAACCTTCGCACTAGAAGTCCACCATACAACACATTTTAAAATTCAGCTTCTGAAAAGAGTTATTGACAAACTACTACTAAATGATCGAACGCAAATTACCAAATGATCGATAACATCCTTGATTCACGATATGAAAATCCCATCGTATCTAACAAAACAAAATGCATGCTTTCATATGTAACGGATATAAAATAATTAGGGGCTACATTTTAGACAGACGAACAGAGACTTATGTGTTTAACCTCGTTTAGAACATAAACGCAAGGACACTTTAAATAATCATTACATTGGAGGCTGCCGGTTGTCTTACCGGGGAAAAGCACATAATATTCAGTTGTTATGAACATTAGGAATAATATCTGAAGATTGTATGCAAAATGTTCGGTAAACAAATTGTTGTGATATTGAGATAATCAGACCAAGCGCAAACTACCTGACAACCCAAGCAACCAGAAGTTCGGATAAGAAGGGCTATTTTGGCTTAATCAGCTCTCATTTTAAGTAATTTTTATGTAACGGAACTTTAAGTGAACTTTAAAGTTTCGTTAAGGATGCTTGGAACTTGATGTGAACCATAGTGAACCAATTAGTTCGGTTAAGAGTAAATTTAAGTAAAATCTGAACTTCTGGTTGCTTGGGAAGGGCTGAAAAGTGGCATTTATAAAACTAAAACTATTCATGTGCCATTCCTGAAACAATCCAAAGACAAGGATTCAAACACTAATGCCCTGAGTGAACGCCAAACGAGTTACCACTAGGCCATCACCGCTACTCAAGAAGAGAAACAACTTGACCAATATGAACAGATGAACAGCATGCTGTGTGTAAACTGATGTTTAAACTTCCATGTTCAAACCCGTGTGTTTGAACTTGGGCGCACACTCGTGTTCAAACCGGGTGCGATTTTGGTTCGGTTTATGATGAACTCGGTTTGGATCTAGTATGCATGTTTGAGTGTGAACTTGCACACGGAAAAACTGCACTTGTTTAAACGCGGTTCATGTTTTCGTGAAGACTGGGAAAAATGTTATCATGTACTCATCTGAAAGCTCTTTCATTTCGTTATTCAATGACAACAAATAACAATCACACGCAGTTTTAATGCTTTATTTGAAAAGTCATATTCATGCGACCATAAACATTTTTGAAATTTTTCTCACCAATGGACAAAAATAACTGACAAAATTGGGGCTTTGAAAAAAAAATCCCCTTCATTCACTTCGGTCCATGGCTACACGCAGGCTACGGAAGGTCTGTAAATCGTCTTCCTCCTGATCGATCCACCTTGCTCGTTGCTAGTCGAAAACCATTTTCACCGGATTGCTGTCCAACATTCTGGCTACGTGCCCGACCCACCGCAGTCGTTCGATTTTCGGGTTCGTGCATTAGCTGCCACAGCTCGTCTCAATTGATTGTATCGTATGCGGCTTTGAAGTCGATAAATAGATGATGTGTGGGCTTATTGTATTCGCGGCATTTCTGCAATATCTGACGTCCGTGGTGGAGCGTTTGCCAATGAATCCCACCGGTACTACCCTACGAACTCTCCTGCTTGCTTGCTAGACGCCGTAAAACTTTGGATAGTATCTTGTAGGTGGCGTTCAGCAATGTGATTGCGCGGAAATTGCTACCGTCCGGCTTATCGCTCTTATTTTCATATCAATTCTCGCTTAACTTTTCAAAAGGATCTAAGTAACATTTTGTGAAATGGTCAAATTGTTGTTGGTCATGAAAATGAACTTTTTACAACATGACAGGTACTTGTAGCCCAGAAAAGATCACTTTGACGGGGTAAGATCCACCACACTGTAGATTAGATAACTATAGTTCTCTTCTAATTTTTCTTGATACGACATTTCAAGCTCTATCTGGAATAAGGGCGAATGTCGCAAGAGCGGATTCTCTTCGCCGACTTCCCCTCTTTTTAATAAAAGTGACAAGCAGTGGATTTTTTGTGGTTTATCACCTCAGCACTATAGCAAACGATGCAAATTTGCATTCTGAGGTGATAAACTGCAAAGAAATCCTCTACTTGTCACCTTTATTCAAAAGAGGGGAAGTCGACGAAGAGATTTCTCTCATGCGACATTCGCCCTTTTAGCAGATAGAGCTTGATTTGGATGATGATCAGAAGAGTACTAAACAATTATATCTTGCCACATAGACGAAATGTTCATGCTCCAAAGTTCTCATTAAGAATGATACGGATATGGATTTAGCGTTTCTGCTAATAATCTTAAATAATGTGTAAAGGTGAAATTTTGGAATGCCAAACACAATGGAATCAGATCTCAGAGAAAAAAAAATAGTTAGAAGTTAGTTAATGTAGGAAATATTTCGAATGGTATAAATAGCGGCCTCATATCATTTTTGACAAGAGCTTCATGTAAAACCGATATCATGTAAAACCGGAATCGTAATTAAACCCATATTTTTCTATTTCGCCAAAACATGAATTTGGGGTAGAATAGTGTCACTCCCTAAAGCTCGACAAAGGCTTTCGTCGTCACGGAAATCCACATAACGAAACCATACGAAACTATCGGCAATCGAACGCTGTCTACACGTTCTGTATAGTGAATTACTTTACTATTGCTTTCGTGAATACACCATGTGACAAAAATTTGAACGATTGTTTCAAATCAAGTCGACGATTTCCATATCACTTGAAATATAAACTAATTAATTCTCAGCTTTTTGTATTTTTTTCTTCCCTGCTTACCCCGATGAAAGACTTTAATACTTGGGAAGCTATCGATGAAGCAAAGCTTGCGGAATTAGCGTAAATCAATGTGTCTACGTTTAGGTCAAGATGGAATGTATTCACGTTTATAGAATCGGATCAGTGCACAAAAGCAAAACCACAAAGAACGGCTATCTAGCCATATATCTTTCACTATAAGTGGATATTATGTTTTGGAATCTTCTGGTCTACGGATTTAAGACATGGAAGAGCACATCCATGCGCTTTTCCGTGACACCAATCACGAAGCATTTGAAAAAAATATCACAGGTGGAATCACAAAAGGAATAAGTAAAAGTGAAACCAAAGATTATCTAAAGCTGTCCAAAGTTTTGTCCTTTCTTCGTGAATTCTTGCCATCAAACATAAATATTGACAAGAAAAGTGATAGATGTAGTCGAATCTATCACTTTCCAGGATTCTATCATGAACTGGCTGTGTATGTGTAGACTAGACCAGAGTCTCTTCGTGAATTCTTGTCAAAAAATGTCAAATTCCATTATTCAATAATGCTTGAAATGAAACTGAAAGATAAATGGTTCGGGTTAAGCCAAACTGCACCAAGCGGCTTTTGAACTAACTTGTGATATTTTGTTCGCAAATGGGAAACAAAAAGTATATTATTTCAATTCATGCGTGAATTTTTCATGCGTAAATTTGTTGTAGAATATCCTCAGTTATGGCGTTATTATCTTGTTTTAGGATTTTTTCTTCACACGGGTTTGAGGTGTTTGCACAGCACAGTTTCAAGTAGGTTCTTCAAATGTCTCACCAATATCCAGACTAAATACATTGCATGTGGTCATAATACTTATTTACCAAGTATTACAGGTGAAAACTTAAAAAATGTAACTGAAGGAGAATTAGAGGCAATTGAAATTCACAGGGTGCCGCTCCGAAAATCGTCAAATTAATGTCGAGCCCTCGTTTTCACTTATTTATCATGTTTTTTGCTTTATTTAATCAGTGTTGGCTTATGACTAGGATTTTTAATGAACTCCAACATATACCAAACGCCAAAGTAATTTTTTCCCACGCTGGTATACATTTTTTATTATTTGCATTTTTTATTAAAAGTTTTGCACTTTTCGAGGTTTTCTTACCTTTGCAACATATTTGCAACCACTTCTAGACGACAATATTCATTCCTTTACACTTCCAATGAAAATTCGATTGATCTAATAGCTCTACGTTTTTTACTAGGTGATTTAAAAAAAAGGCACCGTAAAAATGGTCAATTTGTGCAAAGCAATTTTTTTGACCCAAAATAGAAGATAAATATTCTCTAAATTTGACGTTAAATATTCAGGAAAATTACAACACGTTAATTAAATGGGTCTTGTCTATAATATGCATCGAAATTTTCATGAAACATGACATGCATTTTAGTTTCCCGACTATTTTTTAGTGTGTTTATTCTTTCTGGAACAGTCTATAGGGCACTGCACGGACTTCTTTGTCTCTTTCTCGCTGCAAAGAAATTAGAAAACAACAAGGCCAGTAAACGTCAAAATTTATGAGGAACGAAAGAGAAAGAGATGTTTTCGACAAAGGCAGCTAACGCAAAGGGGTGGCTGGTAGGAAAGACCTCTTATTTTATGTGAACAAAATCTAACATGTTTTCTGATCAGTTCAATTTATTCCAGAATCTTCCGTAGTACTACAAGAAACTACAAAATTTAACAAAAAAAATCATAGTCGTTCCATGACCTCATCTCCCATCTAATTACCAGCGTATATCTTCTCATATTATTAAACAAATTAAGACAATCTGGCAAACCGGGACCATTCGATACATACATTGGTGTTGTGATTCTCACCTACCACTTCTGCGACACGCATTTTTTTTTAATTTGTTTGAAACATATTGGCAAAATAAATTTGTAGTTGTAATGATAACATGAAAATAGCATGTTTGTAATTTGTAATTTTATGCAGTTTAAGATAGTGGTTCTATGGTGCGTTTGATTTTCTTTTTGTTACCGTAGCTGGCTTATAATTTATAACACCTAGAGATATTTAATCAATCCACAAAGAGCGGATCCACAGACATCCAATAAGCTATCCAATTCAATAGGTTTATATAGTAATTATTTTAGTTCCAGTAGAAAAGGTATTTAAGGATCGTTGTTCCACCAGATATTCCGATTAAAAAAAACTACATCCACATCTTGCGCACGCACTTGCTGCTTCTGCCTCATATGTATATTCTGCCCCACATCGGTTATATATTTCTTATAAACCAAAAAAGGTAAGCCCTTGGGTAAGCCAATTTGTATAAAGAAGAAAAAGATTTAGGTATTAAAATTTAGGAATAGAAAAAAAAACCGATATTGAAAACTTTTGAAGTTTGAAATCAAACAAAATGATTAAATCATAGCTTGCTTCGACCTACACTAGGAAAATTATGATGGGTGACCCAAATGCCAAAAGGGGTGATTTAAAAATTATGGCAGGTTAGCGTAAAAAACTCGATAGTTGGCCCGGAGACCCATTTACCAATCGACTCAGCTCGACGAATTGATATAATGTCTTGTGTTCGTTTGTATGTGTTTGTAAGCACTTCCGATTTGCTCGCAAAAGGTTTCGTTCGACGAAGAATCCTGTAACATTGTTTCCTTTTGAAAATGGGCCGGGTCGGACAATAATGGGCTCAGAAGTTATGGCCAAAATACTTTTTGTTGATTCGAAAACAGATATGCAAAATTGTCACTTATTTTTTAGGCCCTTATCCGAAACCAATTCACACGTAGCATTCGAAGGGGAATCCTGTTGCATTGTATCTTTTTGAAAATGGGCCAAATTGAACTACAAGTTTAAAAGTTATGGCCAAAATACTATATTTTTTATTTCAAATTGCAAAAGAAATACAGCATAAGGGTAATTCGCCAAATGTTGAACGGCTAATTTATTCGCCTATTGTTGAACGCACGTGCATTTCTTATGGGAGTTCAACAATAGGCGACAAAATTAGCCGTTCAATATTTAACGGTTTCTACTAGGTGAATTATTCAGGTGGCTATTTAGGTAAAAAAAGTGATTGGTTCGCCATACAAACACCTTGGTAAGCAACCATGCGTCTCCATGCACATGTTGTGAATATATTGTGCTGGCGAGGTCTTTATGGCAAAGCAATGACTTTATTTTTTATAAATTGCCTCGCTTCACCGGCTTTACTAACATCTCTAGTTTCTTTTTTTAAATATTTTATGATAAATTGAAATAGGGACACGGCAGGTATTTCCGTCCCTTGTCGTAGGGGCTAAAATCAACGAAAACAACGTCCATTTGCTAGAACTCCACTATAGTAGAACCTTTATCCTGGACTTACGATTTGGTGACTCTTCTATTAGTTTTCGAGACTATGAGGAGAAGAGGAAATGCCTGCCTTAACCCTATGTTTCAATAAAAAATATTTAAAACAATTAAAAGTCGCAGTCACAGTCACAGTCACAGAAATCAACAAACATATTATCCAAATGAATACAAGCGAATAGTGAAATTCCGTCCATTTTTTATTTATTTATTTATTTATTTATTTATTTATCTACATAATCTTTATAATCGCATAAATAACCACATAACAGTTTTCAAAGCTTACGCAACTATGTACTATTTTCTAACACAATAAAATAAGTAATTTCATACCAAAGTACTATTGGGAATTGAAGTGAATGCTCATATTTCGTTTGAAAGAGACAAATGTCGTTTCGCTTCTATGATTACGAGGTAATTCGTTCCAAATTTTGACAGCACGGGCACGAAAAGAATCTCTCAAATTATTAGAAAGGGCTCTTGGAACAATAAGTAGTAATGCTCGAGAAGAGCGGGCAACCTTGAAGAAGTTTCGGAGGTAAATTGGGGGGTCATTTAAAATTTTATATGTTTGGATGCATGTTCTTAGCTTAAGATGATTCACAAAATCACAACCAAGTAAAGACTTCTTATAGGCAGATATGTATATGGTCATATTTTTTAAAATCGTATGCATATCTTACGACTGCATTGAAGGCCTGGTTTAGTTTTTAGATTCGCCTTTGCTACAAGACCAAACAATATGTCTCCATAATCGAATAGAGGTACTAAAAGTGACTTGGCAAGTTGAATCCTGATGTGTTGAGGAGTACAATGCCGCAGCAAAAGTAGGGAGTGCAAGGCGTTGTAGACTTTACTGGAAACAGCGTTTGTCTGGTTTGTCCAATTTAAATTTGAATCCATAAGAATGCCAAGATTTTTAACCACATTAGAATACGTGATGAAATCGTTTCCAACTTTAATTAGAGGAACAAAAGGTAAGGTTGCACGTTTAGTGTGAAAATTGTAGTCTGTGTTTTTTCACGTTAAGAATCAGTCCATTCTGTTCACACCACTCTAAAATATTTTGAACATCTGAGTTCATACGACAAACGATTTCAGGTGCGGTGCTAGGTTCTCCGGAGATGTACAGCTGACAATCATCCGCATATAGGTGAAATTTACAGAAAGATAAACTCAATGGTAAGTCGTTTATAAACATCGAGAAGAGTAATGGACCGAGTATTGAGCCTTGTGGTACCCCAGTTTGGACTGCAATAATTTCGGATTGATGATTATTGTAGTCGACATACTGCAAACCGATTGGAAAGATAGGATAGAATTAAACTTGAGGAGAAATGGTCTAAGTGGAAATTGTGTTTCAACTTTTCACATAATCGTCTGTGGTTAATAGAATCAAATGCCTTACTAAAATCTAAGAGCGTAAGGATAGTGATCATTTTTTTATCTAGTGCTTCCCTTATGTCATTTTCAATATTAATCAGTGCAGTCACTGTACTGCATGCCTTCCGATACCCCTGATTGGAAAGCGCATAGCAGGTTATTTCGGATTAAATATTCATTCAGTTGTTTAGAAAGTACTGACTCAAAAACTTTAGAAAGAGCGCAAAGGATGCTTATTGGACGATAATCTTTTCGATACATGGATTATCAATCTTACTAATTGGAATAACTTTAGCAATTTTCCAATCGACAGGAAATTCGGATGATGTAATGCAGCAATTGAAAATATCAGTAATGTACGTAAGAGTGACACCTAAAGAAATTTTTAAAACATTCAATGGAATAAAGTCGTTTCCTACAGCATCGCATGAGGCAGTGGCGAACTCAGCTAAAACTTCATCATTAGTTACACATCTGAATGAAAACTTTGGTTGTGTTTCAACATCTTCACTTTGATTGAAACTAAGGGCGGGAAGTGTGCTGCAAAAACATATTCAGGGAGTCAGCAGTTACGTCACCTCCACCTACATGAGTGTTCGTTTGTTTCAAGCCCAATCGTTTAATGTTTTTCCACAACTGCTTTGCAGGAAGATCAGCACTAAGTTGAGAGTTACAATATTCTCGTTTTGTGCGTTTGATTTCGCGGTTGGCCAAGTTACGAAGGATGGTGAAATTTTTCCATTTATTCTGGTTACCTTGGTCCTTGGGTTTCCAGCACTCATAGGCTTCGGAGCGATTTTTAATCAATCGATTAGCATACTTGTTGATCCAAGGATTTCTTGGATCTTTGGTCGTCTTTTTCTTGAGTGGGGCATGTATGTTAAGAACGGAGTAAAGTAAATCATTGAAACACCGAAGCTTTTCGTTGATTCCCACACAGTTGTAGACATTATCGAAATTGACACAACGAAGATCAGCAATAAACGAGTTTTTATCAACTTTATGATATTCGCGAGTCCAATAAGAATCAGTAGAAGTTTTAGATAGCCTAAACTTATAATCAACACAAATAAAATCGTGATCGCTGATTCCCCCCACTGACGACTGGTACACATTGTTCAAACTGTCCGTGCAATTACCTGTAAACAGATCAATGGTCGATGAAGAACCGGGCCTATGGCAAGTTGGATGAGTAGAGACAAGTTTGAAATCAAATGATGTTAAATAATCAATTAGTTTCACAGTCTTGTTTGAATCGCGTTTCATCAGATCAATGTTGAAATCACCCATCAACAGAACATTAGGATTTGAAGATGAAATTTCTGAAACTACACTGAAAATTGTGTCTAGTTTTGAAACATTAACGTCCGGGGGTTTATAGACGACACCGCAGACTAAATTGGCATGCTTAAGTTTAATAAACAAATAATCAATTTCACTTTCAGTTTCAGGTTTTGCGATAACGGTGCATTTAACATTTTTCTTAAGGTAGAAGGCAACTCCTCCTCCTCTTGATTTATTTTTATTTTGACGAACAGATCTGATGATTTTGTATCCATCGAGTTCAATAGACTTATTAGTAATTGATGGTTTAAGCCAGGTTTCAGTAATAGACAGAACATCTAATTTAGAATTCTTTAAGAAAGAACGATAGTTATCTATGTTACTTCCCAAACCTCCTAGCATTATGAAGTCCAATTTTGATGAAGTTTTTAGACTGTTTCTCAAGTGAGTTTCTCATGTGCATGTAATCAAAATAATGGAACTTAATTTTTGACTCGTAAATTGACATGTCCAAACATGGAGGGAGTAAAGGAGCAGTTACTAATAAATTAGAATCAGATAGTACGTTGGTATGATTATTACTTACGCTGATTATGTCGAGACTATTCGTCTGGGTACATTGTCGTTTTTGGCTGAAACTCGCGAATTTCGACACCCTCTGGCCAATAAAATGTATCATTGATAACTGTGGCAAGATCTTCCGAAACAGATAATTTGAACGACACGAAGGATAGTTCGTTAATGTCCTTATTTCGCGGGACGAGTTTAACGCATTTAAGCGAAGATTTGTCGATATTAATGGTCTCGCGGAGATACTCGATGATGTCTTCCTCAGATTGTTCAATGTGGAACGGTGTGACGTAGAATGATTTCATAGTTTCTTCGGTAGGTATTTGGCGCACTGGGGGACGATTCCTGTTAACTACCTTTAATCGACAGTCATGTGGCACTTCACATGTTGATGGTGCAGCAGAGCGAGTTTCGGTATTTGCAACAGCAGCAGGACGAGTAGCAGTGTTTGCAGCAGCAGTAGTCCTGGAAATCACACTGGCGTAGGTAGTGGTAGTGGAGGCAGGATTTGAGGTAGCAGCAGCGGAGAAAGTGACGGTGGCTGGTTCGGCGGTGGACGTGGTGGCAATTACTCGACTAGTGGTTGAGGTAGTGGTGGTGGCGAGTGCGGTGGTGGCTGGAGCGGCGGCAGGGGCAGTGGCATTGTTGAAAGTCTCGGTTTCGGTGATAGTTCTAGCATTCATTCCGGTAAAAGAAGCAGTAGGCAAACAGACTTCTGGATGATTCGGTGCGTTTTGGCCATCATTGTTGTAAAGGTCATCATTATCCAAGGAAACATCAAGATCTCCTGCGTCAGCGATAGTATAGTATTTTAAAGGTGGCACTCTTTAGCTTTAATTATGAGGCAATAAATAGGCTCGATGAAAGTTTATTGTGGGCTCTGCATAAGGAGAATATAATCGTACAGTCGAATTCAAAATCATTCCATAGCATAGCTGACCGCCATGCTGGTTTGGCTGTTGGCTGCAGAGGGCTGTCACAGTTAGAAGTGTGCGCCGGTCCGATATTCGTTGGCGGTGGCGTTTGTCAGAATTTCGGCTGGTGGCGGCGACGTTGTTTTGCATCACGCCGAAGGCCATTTTAACGGCGTGGCGATTTTTATTACGCTTCTTTAAGATTTTTTTGCATTTTCGGGATCTTTTAAATTTCGCCGGACAAATCTGATGGGAAGTTTTCCTAGAAAATATTTATTTGAAAATTATTTTCGGATTTTCCACGGAAACTACTTTGAAGTTTTGAGATTTTTTTGAAATTTCATCGGAAAATTCGTCGGAATTTACATGAGAAACTCTTCAGGATTTTTACAAGAAATTCTTTCAAATTTCTACAAGAAAATTCTTTATAATTGCATTGTATTCAGCGCCGTAGCATGCGGTTGGGGGGCGCCAAACTCAAGAATCACCGTATGGGAAATAGAACAATTGTACTAGTTAAGGGGCCGAAAAAATTGAAATCTTTTATAAAGCCCAAAGATCTATAGGAGAAATATTTTGAGTAATGAGAGCAAACAAAAATATTTCTTCATTTCCACACTAACATGTCATATGGACAGAACTTTGAATTCTAACATCTATTCTGGTTTCTCGGGGACTTCCGGATGCTTTTACAAGGGGCCTGTTTGATTTAAAAAATCCTAAAGTATCTTCTTCAAATTGTTATTTGAGTGTAATACCTGCACTGCGTAATCGGATTTGCCACTATTTCCCAGGGATCTCCGGAACCGTAATATACACAGGATTTTGTTTATACACGATTTTTTTTCGCTCGTATTTTTGATCGTTTGACTTCAATTTGCCACCAAACTCTTCGCAACATGTTCCAAAAAATCCAGAATAAATCAAAGAAAAATCACATGATAATTAATATAGGGGAACGGTTCGCCACTTCATCTCATAGCTCCTATTTCCATCCCATCAAAAACAAAAGGATGGAAATGAATTTCTTGTGTTTATTATTTTTGTGATTTTTTTTAGCAGTGAGCACGCATGTTGTCAAAAAGAAGCGACGAATTTGGTGCCGTATTTCTTTGATTAGCGATGAGATGGATATATGTACAGTGAGATTGAGATCGGAACATTTCCTACGTTAAACATTTAGGATGAGTGGAAAATTGAGAAAATGTAAATCGTGTAAAAACAAAATCCAGTGTAATGCAATAGTGAGGACAATTTACCTTCAATTTAAATTATTTTAAATAACGTTTCTCAGTACATTCCTTCAGGGGCTATAAACCATAGATTAGCCGGTTAACCAAATTCTTAAGAACCATTTTGCTGTAACAGTTAATATCAAGAAATAGTAGTATGGGTGGTATAGGATTTGTGTAGATTCAAGATTATTATTTATTGTTTTTTTATTATAGAGACTTGCAGTCCTAAACAGGCTCATCTTTAATTTTGCTTGTTTTGTTCAGAAAATGTTCATGTGATCCGAAAAAAAAATCCTTTTGGTCGCAAAATTAGACTTTTCGGATCCTAGCAAACCAGAAACAGTGATCGAAAATCAAAGCAAAACCATTGAATATTATGTAATAGAATTTGACTTCTTCATTGGAATCTATAAGAGTTGAAAAGCCTAAAATTTTTGGTTGTTGGTTGGCATGATTGGAGAAGAATGTCACTTATGTCATTAGTGTTTAGTATGGATTTTTCCTAAAAACTATCAGATATTGGTCCAAAGTTGATTTTTTCCCTAGTCCTGTTGTTTCTGAAAGCGACTCCAACCACCAACCCACTCACTTAAGAATTATATTCTATTGACTCAACAATTTACAGAGCCCATTAGTGGTTCCAATTTACCACTTACTCCATAATTGTATTTTTCTTAATTGGAATAGGTCCAATGTAGATTTTGGTCCTCAACCAACCCACTCAAAAGTCGGGGTTTTCCGATCATCGATCAGCCACTTCCTAGCTGAATTTTATTGAACTAACAGTTCCAATGGTGTTTTCAAACCATTGACTTACTTCAGACTTTTCTTGATCTTAGTCTCAACAAACAAATTAAGTCAAATTGACACAGACACAGACAAATTGAAAGAGAAGGACGATTAGACGTCAGCTGAAAGCTGTCCGTTTGTTTTCGTCGAGCTTTTTTATTCGAAGCGCGCCAAAAACAGTGATGCCAGACTTTCAGGAATGATTTTAATTGTATAATTACGACAATCAAAAAATATGCTTTTGAAGTGAAATTTGTCTTGTTTAAACAAGTATTTTACTGTTTTGAAAATTGAAGATTTCTTGGAATATATAGTGGCTAAAACCAAATATTTTATTTGACTCCTCCAAGACTGAAAAATAGTTTTATGAAGTTCAAAACATTTTATTTTAATTGCCAACAACACTGATTGCAAGATGTTCAGTCGTTCCTCAACATTTGCTAGCCAGATTGCATGCATTTTGACATTCCACTGCAACCTGCAATAATAGTTTAACGCTTCACCAGCTTCCAATGTTTGTTGGGGTAGCACTGTTATCAATTTTCATTTTTTCTAGCTAGAAAGACTAAAAGACTAAAGGGTTAAATGGTCAAAAATATCGAACCGTTTGGCCAAATGACATTTACTCTCTGCTTTTTAAGTTGATACTGGCCTTTAAGTCAAAAGTCATCTAGCCAAATTCCATTGAGCCGATTTGAACGTTCATCCGAAACTGTTATCAGGTCGAAAATGGTTTGTCCAAAATGTAATTTGGCTGATAGCATGCATGTTTGGCTATTTTTCAGAAAGGACATTTTCGTGCCTAATGGTTCTTTCTGACAAATGACCATGCCTACCAAACGGCATTTCCGGTCAAATGATCTATTCGTTCAAGCGACATTTTCGACCAAACGGCATACCACCTTTTCGGTCAAATTACCAGATCGTCGGAATGTCCCTTTCGGCTGTCGCTGTCGGCCAAGCTACATTTTCGGGTAAACAATTTTTGACCAGTATCGACTTAAAAAGTAAAGAGATTAGGGACTATTCAAATATATCGTCCACTACTTTTTGAGATTTCTAGACTCCCCTCCCCCTTCTGTGACGCTTTTTTGTATACCTATACTAGGTATGTACTGTCACAAAATATTGGACCCCCTCCCCCACCAAAACCTGTGACGTCATTATTGAATGACCCCACGTAATTTTGTTCAATGGTCATTTGACAATAAGGCCATTTCGCCAAACAAGTGGACATTTTTGATCATATAACCCGTTCAGTAATGACATTTGGACCACACGACCTCTTATGGCAAATGACTTTATCGGCCAAATTACCGGTACGGATGTATTTCACTTTCGGCCAATGGAATTTCTTAGGACGAGATGTAGATTTTCTGTAGAAATCCAAGGAAAATCCTTAAAAACTTCGAACAATTTTCCGTTGAAACCCAAAGAAGTTTTTGTTGAAATCTACGTTTTGAACTATCTTCCGCAGAAGCTTTTTCAAGTTTTTCGTAGAAATTCAGGAAAATTTCTCGTGAAAGTTCCAGAAGGATTCCCGTGAAAATTTCTTGGAGACTCCTGCGGGTATTCCAAAGAATTTTTTGTTTTGACGTTGGCTTTGCCAAACTAGCCATCTTTATTTGTCTATACTGAAAAAAAAACAACAATAAAACATTCCTTCTACCAGTCGCAATCTCCTACAATAATGAAGAACTTTTGGTGTAAATTTCGAAGAATACTCAAAAGAAACTTAACAGGAACTTTCCATGGATATTCCGAATATTTTCCTGTAGAAATTTGGAATATGTTTCCGTGAAAATTCTGAAGAGATTCGAAGGAATCCGAAGGATTTTCCGCTGAAATTCCAAACAATTTACTTCGAGAATTCCAAAGAGTTTTTGAAATTTCAAAATAGTTCCCGTGGAAAATCAAAAATATTTTCCAAATGAAAATTTTTAAAAATTCTAAGTACTTTCTGGGGAAGTTTATTAGTTGTTTTTTCGGCGGAATTCAAAAGAATCTACTGTTAACGTCTTGAAAATGTTCAAAATGACCAATTTAGCTGAACGACATTTTCGGCCGAATGTCCTTTGAGGCCAACTGGCCCCTTCGACCATTTCGGCCAATTAAGCTATTCGGCCCAACCGTTTTTTTCAGCCGAAGGAACTGTTCGATCAAATGACATTTTCGACCAAATTAAGCTAGATGGGCTTCTGCCAAATGGTTTATTGGGTGAAACGACATATTCGGCCAACCAACTTCCAGCCTTGTGGCTTTCGGTCAAATGACTTTCTGCCAAACGATACTTTTCCGTTCAAAAATTCCATTTCAACGAGAAATTCTTTGGATTTCGATAGGAAACTCTTCGAAATTTCCACTCAAAGTTTTTCGAAATAAAAAAATAAAAAAAATAAAAAAATTCTCTGGAGTTTCAACGTGATGTTGTAGTGTTCAAAAAGGAAAAAAGAAAAAGGAAAAGGAAAGGAATTTCACTGCATATTCAAAACTTTCACTGCAAATTCTACGGACTCCTTTAAATTTGGATCGGCGTGGATAATTATAGATCAGCGGCGTGAAGAAATTTAAACGGCGGCGCTTCTTCTTCTTATTATTGGCATTACATCCCCACACTGGGACAAAGCCGCCTCGCAGTTTAGAGTTCATTGAGCACTTCCACAGTTATTAACTGCGATGTTTCTAAGCCAAGTTACCATTTTTGCATTCGTATATCATGAGGCTAACACGATGATACTTTTATGCCCAGGAAAGTCGAGACAATTTCCAACCCGAAAATTGCCTAGACCGGCACCGGAAATCGAACCCAGCCACCCTCAGCATGGTCTTGCTTTGTAGCCGCGCGTCTTACCGCACGGCTAAGGAGGGCCCCATATTACAAAAATGTCAGCGGCGCTGTGCCGCGGCTTTGTATTAGTGGGAGATGTCAGCCCAAAGAATGTAGAAACTAGTCTGTGAATTCCTCGAAAGTATTTCCTGCTACTAATATCATCCTCAGATGAATAAAAATGGATAACATAGCAATAACATAACAAGCAATAAAAATGAATAACATAAAAAATAATTAGAAATGGTTCGAGGAACAGTGGATTTCATTTATAACAGCTTTTATTTTCGCTAAAGGAAATCAAGGTTCGATTTAAATTTAAAAATAAATAACATTCCTTCACTTTGATATTGCAATTACAAATTTAAATGATCATGACATGCATAAAAGACCTGTGAATATACATTTTATCATGCAGCAGTAAATCTTGAGAAAATCTATAACAAATGCATAGTTGATCAAGTAGAGTATTTCAACTCTTGTCCTCGGTGAATAATAATGCGTACAGATTTCTAATATGCCATGCTTACCAATGAAGATGCTTTGCGAAAATTGATAATTTAAATGAGACACACCATCGACAGTGATTTATAAGCTGAACAGTGCATACAAACTGGTCGGTCGCTTCTGCTTGCCCATTTATCGCAGGATTAACGAACAACTTCAACAGTTTGCAACAGGATTTACCTTCCCTGGGCAGCAAGTCGAGTCGAAAACTTTGAATGTGGAGTTCGGTCCGAGTGCAAAATTATGAAGTCTTGCATGCAGTGCAGTGTTAACGTGTGGTGATGGCCGTCGGGCTGAATCACTAAACAAAAATAGTCTGAAGACGCTCCAAAATTTGGCTCGTGCGGACGGCTGGCTGGCTGGCATACTAATTATCCGCGCGACGCAATTGTGCGTAATCGCACGTAAACAATCGGAACCACTACTGCAGCATAATGTCGTCGACCAGCTTGTGCGGAATCATTGGGGGAAACCATGAACGGGATGGTTCCTCACTGGAAACGACACCGACCACTACCACGGTGGCCTTGACGGAGTCCACGTCCAAGACCGGTAGCAACGGCATGGATGGCGTCTGCGGTTTGATGACGAATAATTTGGACTTCAGTGTTGAGGATGGTGTGGCAAATGGGAGAAGTGCGGGTGAAGTCGTCCAGCAAGCAGAAAGTCACCACTGCGGGTGGTTCGGAATTCGGCCTCGATGGATTCAGCGGTTCATGACACCGAAATGGGCACTGTTTTGGCTGTGCTGGGCAGGAGCGGTGCAAGGTAAGTTGAATACTGTTTTTAACGAATTATCCTATTGTTATTTAAACCCTGTTGAACAGAACTGTATTTCTGTTACAGAAGCGCGGCTTCAAGGAGCTGGGTGTTTCACTCTTGTTTGTAATTTGGTGTAAACATTTCTAACACGTTGTCCTCCTCATTTAGCTGGACATGTTCGTGACTACATTTGTTGATAATCTCGTCAATAATCTGCGAATAATGTTATATCTTGCAACACATAATCAAATAGCGATTTAATTGGATGTACAGCTGAAAAACTTCGGGTATTTTTTATTAGAGCAAATATATCGATCTTTGTATAACCAACCTTCACTTCAGCAACTACTATTTATCACAAAACCTTCACGACACGCGACATGCAGATAATATATATTCATCGTTTCCATTCATCTCTTGGCGGTGTCATGTGGAACATAATGTGTAATTTGGTTAAAATCACATAAATCTCAATTAGATCATTATGATGCCCCGACTGGGACGTTTATCATCATCACATAACAACGTACAAGCGCAGCTGAGGACCGCAGAGATTTGCAGTCTCGTTATCCGTCGATTACAGATGCTCGATTGTTTATGCCCATAATAAAAGTTTCATCCCACTCACCAATGAATGACCAGCCAGCCACTGATTCAAGTGTGTCGTGTCCTCTCGGAACATAATTTTACGACCGATTATCCCGGAGAACCCACTCAACAAGTGTGATCAGCGTAAAACATTGGGATGAAACATCCGAATGCCTTGTTGCCACAAACGCGGTAGCCACACAATGCTATCCGAAAATACGAAAAAGTGAGCTTTTAATGCAATAATAAATGGTTCAATAAATCAAACGGCTGATTATATGATTTAATGTGGGAATAACTTCCGGGGCTTTAAAATTCAATTTCACGCCACCTACTCATTAATTATGGAGTGTCCCAGAGGAGTCACATTGTTCCCGCTTACCAAGTACCCACCAACACGGGGAATTTACATTATAGAAATCGAAACCGTAACCAAATGGAAAGTGCAATCGAAAACGGAAGGGCAAAATAACCAGACCACTAACAGACAAACGTTGCTGCGCGATAATCAGTTAAATATGGCTTGATAGCTTTATTTACCATCTGGTTGAACTTTAATGATGAGTTGATGACCAATGGAATGCGTTCGTGTGAATTAGGCTGACCCAGGATACCAGAAAAAAGTTGGCGCTTTTTACTACAGCTTGTTTAGATGATGAGAATATAACACAACAGCTAGTGTTGAACTGAATTTAATTAAAATACTTTGTATACGAGAAAGGCAAAAATACTAAAAAATGAAGTAAAACAAAAGCAAATGTTTTCCCAAGGCTTTTGAAGGCTCCTTGATTCAAATATAAGATAAAATTGGAAATCTCGTTTTTTCCTTTTGTCAAAGAATATATATTTTTGCATAAGCATATATTTAGCATGTATGCATGTGGCATAATTTTTTAACAAAACAAGAAAGTTTGTGTAATAAAGCTGAATCAAAATTGATATCATTTATTAATGTTTTATATTATAATTCAGAATAACTTTCAAACTCATGAAATCGAAGTTGATAGTTCTATCAATTGTATGCCAGTATTATGCTTTGGTTTAATTCGATCCAATTATTCATCGCGTAGTTACCAGTGGACCTTTCGTACTCATCTACCTCCTCAACACATCACCATTTAAACATGAATTTCCATCACCCAATCCTCTTCCCTGTCAGAGAATCATGCATCGCTTGCATTGATGGCGTTGTTTTACAATCGGAATGACAAATTTAATGAGCTCGAAATCACAACTAATGATGTGACTGTGGTTGTTGCTTTTAAGTAAGATTGAGTGCCCTCTCGGTCCGTTAGTGGGGTGTCGGCACCACGGAAGATTGAGTGAGTCCGATTGCAACTTGCGTATGCTAGTAGTGCTCGTAACAGCTACTTATCACTCGGTGGCGGCAACGATTATGACAGATTGATGTCACAACAAGGATGCTTGAGCCCACGGATTGAGATAATTTGTTTTGTTTGGATTGATGGGAACGTGCGACCAATTGATCCAGTCAAACGCGATGCACTATTAGCATTTAGGAGGTGAATAAGTGAGTTTATATGGGAGAGATGGATGGGTCATCGAGTGCACTCGATAGTGATTTGAGTTTATTTATTATTTCCACATTGTTTGTATCGTTCAAGAAACCAAACCTTTGTTATCATTAGGAGGAAATCTATCGCAGCACCTACTTCTTCATCATCTTCAAACATATCCCCATCAAGCACTAACTACAGGGTGTCTGCAAATTATCCTTATAGATTTTGAAAGTTTTGAGACATTTTAAATTATGTCACATTACACGGCTAATATCTTGGCTAATATCGTGTTTTTAGCGCGTTTATTTAATAGTTCCTTTATTATGCCATTTAGCGTAATGGTGTCTTCTAGACATTTTATCAGTAAGTTAATGCGCTTCTTTGGAGGTATTCAGTTTACTGATCAATCCCCCTAAAAGTGAGATGAAAAAAATATTTTTCCGCTTCACAACATATAAGGATGGATTCTTCATGAAAGTTGTAGCAAAAGTTCTCCTGAAAAACTTTGTCGAAGAAACCAAGTTCCTAATTCCATTACTTTTGGAGATTCTTTACGTTTTTTTTTTTTTTTAATATGAATGTAAGAGTTGTATTTATTTCTTCATTTTACTTGTCATGGTTACAAAAAACGTTATAATAGTTATAATAGTTGGTTCTAACACACATTGAGGAAAGTTCTAAAATGCTTATTAAACATGTTCCGGTTTGCCCATCTTATTTCTCTTACACTTTTTTGAAACACATAGAGACTGCCACTATTTACCGGATTAACTAACCAGCTAATGCAGTGCACTGCTAACCACAATGCAGCCTTTTGATTGGGTTCATTACTAATATTCCATACAAGTATGTCATCTAATCTTCGAAATTCTATTTTCATTCTTGATCGAAGTATATTGATTACCCATTCTCTTATAGATTTACCTCTATCGCAAACAAGAATCCTATGTAAATTGTTGTCAGGAACCCCACAGGTAGAGCAATTTGAGTCCGGTAATCTACCTATTCCATAAATTAATAATTTTTCTCTATTCGGCAAAACGTCATTAAGCAGAAGGTACATATATGTCTTATCTTCACTGCATATGAAATTCCTACTCCAGTTACTCCAAATTGTCACCCAATCAACCTCGGGATGGAGCTCTTCACATCTCACAGTTATGTTTAACTTACTTACAAAAAAGTCATAAAGCAATTTTGTGGACTCACACCAATTGTTGCCTTTAACATCAGCTGCTAGACCTAACCACTCTTTGCCATTTCTTGTAAAACGTATTTTTTGTGGGTAATCCAACAAGTACTCTTCATTCTCAATATTTTCATTGTTTTCTTTAATAATATTCCTAACAAATAGAGCTTTGCATTTGGATTCTGGATCTACTAAATATATACCTCCTCTGTGAAATGGTAAATAGAGTTGATCTCTGGCTACTCTGAACACTGAATTTTTCCATAAAAATCTTCCAACTAAGCTTTTAATTTTGGCAATGTGAACATTACGTGGAGGAAAGATTTGCGCTACATACCAAAGTTTGGATAAAATAAACGTATTTAGTATCCAAGATCTCTGCATCAGATTTAGATTTCTTGCTTCATTTACAATTAAGCGCTGTTGTAAACCACTTATTAGTTTCGAGTAATTTACATCAATTATCTTTGACCATGTTCTGCAAATAGTAACTCCTAGAATTGTTATTTCGTCGACTTCACGTATAAGTTGAGGACCCGACATTAAGCTGTTTATTCTCAGGAAGCATGACTTTTCAATATTCAACCTAATTTTTGCATACGTTGAAAAGGCAGAGACGATTTCCATCAAATCGTCAAACTCCTTCTGGCTTCGGACAAAAACTGTGATGTCGTCAGCATATGCAATCACCTTCAAAAATTTCCCATAGACAAGAACACCGCTTGAACTGGCTTGTATGGTCCTTATTAACGGCTCAACGTAGAGTACAAAGAGGACCATACTGAGTGGGCATTAGAGTGGGGAGTCATAGTCATTTTTTCAAATCAATGGTTTTTCGTAGAGGCCTGGATAAGAGAAACGCGGATAGGTATTTGCCGCCAATCGAACCGTCGAAAACAGCAGCCAATCGAGCAGGAGACCTGTCAAGCAGCCAAAATGTTGGCTCAAATACCGAAAACGGCTAAATTCGATTTGATGCCATTTTCGATAAACAAATTTTACATAAGTTTGCAATAATATATGCAAGTTATTTATAGATTATGAAATGAAATTGCATTGTTTATTGAATGCTATTGTTTAGTGATGTGGACACATTAAACAGCGGATTTTCAGATTGTATCTACATAAACCATTTCTTCCTTTTCATGTGTTGTTCTTTGATGAAGAAGAATGAATGCAGTGTTGGCAGAGTCATACTTTCTATCCGCGTTTCTCTTATTCAGGCCTCTAGTTTTTCGAAGCCATTTTGGGTCCTGAACAACTGTGCAGAATTCGGGACCGAATGCTTGCTTCCTCGCTTTCCGCATCGCGTTTGAAGTTTGTATGGAAATTAGTATGGGAGAACGTATTTTTTGCATTTCTACTACCAGAGGTTTCAGTTCATCGTAAACCAAGTGGCACATTACGTTAAAGTATAACCCAAACTTTGCTGAAGAAGGCACGTTGCTGGAACGTCCACGAAAAAAGTTATAACGCTTCGAAGATTGAGTGTTCAAACCATATGCAAAAAATCGTTTATTCTGCCAGCACTGCCGAACTACGTAGACCAATAATTTAACTGAGTGTTATTTAAAAATGATTGATCTTATAGGGCTTTAGAGCTAGTGGGAGCTATCCGGAATCATTTCACAAAGAAAAAAATCCGATGAGAAGGAAGATGGGTTTTACCCTTCGATATCCATACACGCAAAAAAATATTGCAGTCGAAACTACAATTCCGAGGGTTATTTTAAGTATATGCACCGACGATTTTCAGCAGATAACAAACCCGTTTGTTTTTACCATGCGCGCAGTAAAAATCAACTGTGGCCCATGCGGAATGTTGTCAAATGAACTGAAACAGTGGTGAATTTCTCTGAAACCATGGTAAAATTAACTGAAATTTCCTGGTAGCTTTAAAAACAGAGCGTAGTCTACAAAATAGTAGTTTTTACAACGGAATTTTTTTCTGTGTAGGTCGTCCGGTAGTGCTGGCAGAAACATTGATTTCTTGCATATGGTTTGAACAATTAATTTTCGAAACGTAATAACATTTTTTGTAGACCTTCCAGCTACGTACCTTCTTCGGCAAAGTCTTTCGGCATCTTCCAAACTATATGCTAACGTATTGAGTCACGTGATTGATGATAAATTGAAGCCGCTAATAGCAAAAATGTACAAAAGTACGTTTTTCCATACTAATCTTCATGTAAATTTAAAACGCGATGCGGCATGCGAGGTTGCAACCAATCGAGCCCATATTTTACACAGTGGATTGTGGTCCCAAAATGATTCAGAAAAACCTTGATCTCACTTGATCGGACGAAGTTTGAGTTTTTCCATACAACTGCGCCCCACTCTAGTGGGCATCCTTGCCTCACTGATGATTTGATTGGAATGTCTGGAGTGAGAAAGCCATTATGTAGAACCTTTGAAGTGGCTGATCCATATAGATTCTTCAAGCATGTGATGAGCTGATCTGGAAACTTGAACTTGTCCAAAATTTTCCAAAGATAGTTATGGTCTACGTTGTCGAAAGCCTTTTTGAGGTCAAGATTGACAATAAATCCTTTGAACTTTTTCGTTTCCGCCGAGCGCGTTATCAATCGCCTCAAATCTTTCACATTGTCCGTGCAAGAACGTCCGTTGACAGCTGCACATTGGCCGTAATCGAGTATTTTATCAATAACGACCATGATGCGGTTCGCAATAATCTTTGTAAATAACTTATAGTCCGTATTTAGCAAACTTATAGGTCTTAGGTTTTCAAGTGTTTGTGAACAACTTTTCTTGGGAATCAATGTTATAATTCCGGCAGTAAAATCCTTGGGTGGAGTGGAGTTTCCTGCTAAGTAGGAATTAAATAAAGCAACTAAATCGTTTTTAACTGTGTCAAAGTTTTTTTCATAAAATTCAAACGTTAGGCCATCTGGTCCTGGAGATTTTTTCTTCGAACAGGTTTTAAGCGTACTCAAAATTTCTTCTTGTGAAATCGGTTGGACTAACGTGTTTGCTTCCTCTGTACTGAACGATTTTGTCAAGTTATCAAGGCTTCCTTGAACAAATCAGAATAATGCTGGTAAATTTGTTCAAGTAATGGGGAACAGTTTTCTCTGTCTATAAGCGGGGACGAACTGTTTCTGTGTAAATGTTTTGAAACCTGATTGACGTTAATTTTTTCCCCTTCTATTAAAGAACTGTCACTTATTCTACATCGTAAACGGTCTAGTCGTATGTTTTCAAGTGCAGTGAGTGAGTGCAGATTTCACTCTACCAATATCGTTACTCAATTCCTCTCCACCAGCCTGCCTGGCGGATAGATTTTCTAATTTGCAATACAGAGAACTTTTTTGATTACGAATGTTTTGACCTGACAACCATGACTCGCGTTTATAGAAACTACGTAGTTTTGCTTTTACTGCATGATTCCACCAAGAGCTATGGTCCATGTAACTCAAGCGGTGCTTCAGATGTTCATATTCAGATAATAGGCGGTCACATGTTTCTGGTGATGAAAGTATTAAGGGATCAATTTTCCAATAACTTCTTCCACGAGGCAGTATTTCGTTGTGGTTAACTGCATACTTAACAAGTAAAGCATGATGATCTGAAAATGCTAATGCTACTGTTTTCACTTCACGCACATTGTTTAGAAATATTTGTGGCCCATACACACGGTCGAGTCTACTGGCAGTATCCCCTCTGTAAAACGTAAATTTATCACAGTTGAGAGCTTGAGCAACATCTTTGAGCTTGAATGCTTCGACAAGTACACGAAGACCTTTTGAATAGTTCTTAATAGTGCTATTTGTATCAGACGGACATAGAATACAATTGAAGTCACCTATCATTACCGGGTACTTGCACTCACTTTTACTCAAGTGAACTGCTATCTGGTTTGCAAAAAAATCGTCTCTTAGTTTCTTTTTGTTAGATCCGGAATGTGCATACACGTTTATAAAATTTATTCCATTGATTACCAAAGACAGTACTCTGCCTGATGGGTCGAATATTGGAGACGAATAATTAAATCTTTTCCTAATGAGCACACCAGTACCTTTCTTATCTGCACTAATGTTGATTACCGCGTTATGTGAAGACAGGAAATTGAAATTCTCAAACATAACTTCTTGCAAGAAAACTACGTCTACATCATAGTTGTACACAAAATCCCTCAACAATGACTTATGGATATCATTATTACTGCTATTCAGATTAATTGATGCTATGCTTATTGTGTAAATCATATTAGTATTTTACTTTTTAGACTTTTTCGATTTGGTTCTATTTTTTGATGCTCTAACCTGTCTTTCGAGAAGGTCGTTCACGGTTGGGACCTTGAATGGTTCTGCTTCCTTCCGGCTACTCATAGATCCTGATGCTTCGGATGTTACATCAGAATCTCCTTCTTCATGTCCTCGTTTCCGAATAGTTTCCTGCTGACTAGCGCTGTTCATGTCCTCCTCAATAACGTTTGCCGGAGCGAAGCTCACCTGCTCGTGAGATGGCGACTCAGGTTCAACTACGAGCGGTGGCTGCTGGTTTTCTGGAATTACCTCATCGGATCTCACTTGGTCCTCTCGCGCCAGCTCGGATACGGATGATGGCGGGTGATCCTGGTTGACCGGACTCTTCTCTGGCCGTGATTCAAACATCTGTCGTAATTCTTCCAGGGGCGGGAATTCCGAAGCCTGGGCCACTTCCTTCGATCGCGTTGGTAGTAATTTGGGTTTAATTCCGTTAGCACTCGATAGAACACCGGCGAAAGATCTTGCACTATCCATTCTGTCATTAACCGAAACTCTCTTAGGGCAGTCTTGCTTCACGTGTTCTGCACTGCCACAACTGAAACATCGTCGCTCCATTCCATCATAGGAAACACGCGTTGAAAAATTCTGAATGTGCATTTGAGCTGGAACTAACTTAGACACCTCCAAATACACTCCTCTTACACCATTGAGAATTGGATACCCAGTATCCACCCCATAGCGTTCGCGTACTACTTTATGAACTTTCCCATACTTTGAAATCACGTTCACGATACTGCTGTCTTCTACTTCGACCGGTAAGCCGAAGAGTCTTACATACTTGAAGTTACCCTTGGCGGTAGCGAAAGTCACTGTGGTAGTTTCACCATTAGCATATCGGAATTCATCCGACGAAGCACATTTTAGCAATTCAGCCGTCATCACCTCCTCTGTTTGAAATTTCACGTAAACGGAGTAATCACGTGGCTCTCGAAACATCGCATGTAGCATTTCAGGTAGCCAACGACGTTGTCGAAAGAAAGCAAAAATCTCTTTGTCGTTTGGCATTCTCGACTGTGCGCCAAACTGAATTTTCAAACAATTCTTGTGTACACTCTGACTGTCCATTGTTCTTCTTTCTTAATCTATTCAATTCTAAACGATTAAAACGGACGCTGGCTACGGTCAGCGTTCTTTGTATTAACACCAAAACCAGCACTCAGATCTCGATTAGAAGGCACTATTAAATACGTCCGAACCGTTCTGACTCTGAAAACGAACTGTGATCGCAGCACCTACTTCTTCATCATCTTCAAACATATCCCCATCAAGCACTAACTACAGGGTGTCTGCAAATTATCCTTATAGGTTTTGAAAGTTTTGAGATATTTTAAATTATGTCACATTACACGGCCTATATCTTGGCTAATATCGTGTTTTAGCGCGTTTATTTAATAGTTCCTTTATTATGCCATTTAGCGTAATGGTGTCTTCTAGACATTTTATCAGTAAGTTAATGCGCTTCTTTGGAGGTATTCAGTTTACTGATCAATCCCCCTAAAAGTGAGATGAAAAAATTATTTTTCCGCTTCACAACAAATAAGGATGAAAGTTGTAGCAAAAGTTCCCCTGAAAAACTTTGTCGAAGAAACCAAGTTCCTAATTCCATTACTTTTGGAGATTCTTTACGTTTCAAGCTGACAATCCCTTAAAAATTGTTTTTTCATCATATCTTTTTCATTTTCATTTCTACATTTTTTGCATGGTCTAGAATATAAGATAATATGGAAATACGACGTTTGGTGGCTATTGTGACTTGAAAACTATATAAAAAGTTATAACAGTTTAATTGGATTTTTTAGCCATATTTGATTTAAATGCTACTTGACACCGGGCTAATTGTGGCAGTCAATCTCATACGCATAACAAGGTACAAATGATGAACTTTAAATAAATACCTGAACTGTAGAGTTGTAAACGAATGTAAGGAATGTTTCATCAAAAACCATTTCCTACTATGCAAGGTAAAAATCAATCACCCCCCACAAGAAGTTGATGAACCAATAATGCACCATGCGTCTCCATATGCTTGTATGCTTTATTGCTTGTACATCGGACATGTTCAAAACTTGTTGGCATAAAGAGCAATAAATCTTTCAAAGTAATGAAATTACAAACTTGATGTCTTTGACAAAGTTTTTAGGAGAACAACTCTCGCGACCACGTATACCTTCCATGTTGTAAAATGGGCTAAATAAATGTTTCATCTCACTTTTAGGGGGATTGATCATAAGGCTGAATACCTTCAAAGAAGCGCGTCGACTTAATGATAAAATGTCTCGAAGACACCGTTACACTAAATCACATAATAAAGGTAATATTAAATAAACGCGCTAAAAACACGATTTTAGCCACTGTGCAATGGGAAGTATCTTTATAAAAACTTACGGCTATCGTGATAATTTTCCTACACGTTTCTAGGCGTATAACTCAGGGTATTTAGGCCATTTTGAAATGAACAAATGAAGCTTGTTTCATACAATTCTATTAGAATAACTTGTAATGTGAGCTGGTTTTTAATTTGTTCAAAATAATAGTACTAAATTTGTTTTGTTCTACGGATAGGTCTGTCTTCGTCTTCATCCGATCACACGATGATACTTTTATGCCCAGGGAAGTCGAGACAATTTCCAAACCGAAAATTGCCTAGACCCGTACCGGGAATCGAACCCAGCCATCCTCAGCACGTCTTGCTTGTAGCCACGCATCTTACCGCACTGCTAAGGAGGGCCCAACAAAAATCTTATTGTTTGGAATAGGAGATCATTGTGAAATGTAGCTGATTTTGTAATTTTGCATCTGCACGTTGAAATAGTTAGGTATTCTTGTTTATATTGGTAAAAAATAGGAAAAGCTTAAGGAGTGCATATTGAACTGTTCTTCCCTATCTAAACCTTAGGGCAGTAAATTGAGCCACTACGTCCACCGTGGACAGATCTCGAATCAATGAATCAAAATCCAACAGGTGTATTTTAACTAAATAATAAAAATAAAACAGACTGATTGACAAAACTAAACACTGTAAATAGTTTAAAACGCACCTTGAGAAGTAATCCTTTAGCACAGCATAGCATAACCGACCGCACACCATCCTGGGTTGGCTATTGATAGATACGATGCGCCAGAAAAACAGCCTGGGACTTGACATGTTTTTCATTCAACGACCTCTTTGTTCAACACCTGACCAGGTAGGCACTTGGGTAGGAAATGTTGATTAGATACCTACTCAAGAAGATGCGAAGAACTCGTGCGACCTTCATAGATATCTGGAGTTGGAGTTTGGATGGATAATTGTGGGATGCTTTCCATGGCGGAAAAGCGGAAATTTCAATGTTCACAACAATCAAAACGTAAAACAATGGCATTTGGTATTGAATAAAATATGAATGATAGAAAGCGATATCAATTCGGCACACTTCTGAATAAGCTTAATAATTATGGATAAATCTAAAGTTGACATTATTGAGTGATGTTGCGCCAGAGCCATCGTCTCATCAAATACTACTAAATATGATTGATTATGTGGTTAGTAGTCATGTTAGTAGATATAAAATAATAACCCAATCATCGCTTTTTACTCTTTACTCTCTTAAAGTACCACCACTAAGTTCCTATTAGGTCCTTATACCAAAAATAACAAAAGCGTGAGGATTATACTACTCCGGATTACGCCCATCTGTACCACAACTAGAGGAGGGGAAGGAAATGTTGATGTGATACTTAAAGAGAGGCTCTCGAATCAGCGACACCCTCATAAGTACCACGGAGTTGGATACAGGGAAGGCATTCGTTGGGTCAGGATTGCCTGTAGCTGGCAATGTGACCGTGGTAGAAAGGAACACCAGGAGAAACTTCCTAATAAATTCCCTGATGAAGGAATGTCCAGAAGAATTTTCTGATGAACTTCCCAAAGAAGTCGTTAAGGAGCCTCCGAAGAAACTCCGGAGATTTTATTACGTTCGAAATTAGTTCACGCCGACCCACGCCGCTGCCGGTAAAATTTCAATCGCTGAACAGGTCTAATTTCAAAAGAATTTGTTTGAGTTGAGAGAGCAGGCACGATTCATGGGCGATGGCCCTACCATGGACCAGGTGCTTACCACACTTCAGATACTATAAAAATGACGCGAAACTCAATGTTGGGTATAGTTTGACTGATTTTTTGAATAACTGAAAATAACCTCCTATTATATTATTTATTATTATTAGAGTTTTGGCACTTTCTCAACAAACGTGCTGGGAATTTTCACCTACCCCGGGCAGTCTGAATGCCAAAAAGGGTTTGGGCTCTGGGGATCTCATTCATCGGTTGACTCAAATCCTATAATAAGCGTTTACACCAGATGTATTAGTTATGGTGGTTCAGGAATCTTCTTACGATGCTGCAAGTTCCAAGAACCACTGTCTTTTGAATGCTATGGAGGTTATGAGATAGTTCCAGCTCTCCTAAGGATCTCAGAAGAGATTTCGGGACGATTCCGGTAGCTGAGATAACAACCGGAATTATACGCACGTCCTCCAGGTGCCACATCTGCTTCAACTCCTCCGCCAAGTCGTGGTACTTCGTTATCTTGTTGGAGAATGTTGTTTGGACATTATGGTCTAGCGGTACAGCAATGTCGATGAGGGTTAACCGCTTCATCCTTTTGTCGTAGACCACAATATCGGGCCGATTGGCACGAATGAGGACATCCGTTATGATCTCGCGATCCCAGTACAGCTTCACGAAACTATTTTCCAGAACCGGGACAGGCACATATTTGTAGTAGGCGACAAACTGGTTAACCAAGTTGTGCTTTAAAGCAAGCTGTTGGTGCACAATCTTGGCTACTTCGTTATGACGACCGAGATAGGCTGAATCAGCTAAGGCTGAACACCCGGACACGATATGTTCGATCGTCTCTCCTACTGAATTGCACTTCCTGCAGCGGTCCTCCACGTTTTCGTGCAATATATAGTGCCGATAGTTCTTCGTCGCAATTACCCGGTCCTGGATGGCTACCATGAATCCTTTTGTTCCTGAGAAGAGTTCACCCCGCACCAGCCACGTATTCGACGCCGCTTTGTCGATATATTCCAGCTCCAGTTGATGGGGGTGCGTCCCATGTAACTCCTTCTGCTTCCACGATGCGATCATCTCGTCGACAGATTTGATGTCGCAATTCAGCTGATAGTCCTCCTGCGCCAGATGCAGGGCACTGAATCCGTGGTCAGCTTCACACACAGCGCGATAGATTTCGTGGCGGTTCTGGCTTTCCACGAAGTATCTTCGCAACTGCTGGATCTGAGAAACACATAGTGTTTGTATATCGGTGACGCCTCTTCCTTTATTATTATTATTATTATTATTATTATTATTATTATTATAGAGTTTTGGCACTTCCTCAGCAAGCGTGCTGGAAATTTTCACCTACCCCGGGCAATCTGAATGCCAAAGGGAATTAGGCTCTGTGGATCTCATTCGCCGGTTGAATTAAATCCTACAATAGCGTTCGCTCCGGATGTATTAGTATTGGTGGTTCAGAAATCTTCTAAAAGATGCTGCATGTTCTAAGAACAACTGTCTTTTGGATGCTATGGAGGTTATGAAATAGTTCCAGCTCTCCTAAGGATCTCAGAAGAGATTTCAGGACGATTCCGGTTGCTCAGATAGCTACCGGAATTATACGCACGTCCTCCAGATGCCACATCTGATTCAACTCCTCCGCCAAGTCGTGGTACTTCGTTATCTTGTTGGAGAATGTTGTTTGGACATTATGGTCTAGCGGTACAGCAATGTCGATGAGGGTTACCCGCTTCATCCTTTTGTCGTAGACCACAATATCGGGCCGATTGGCACGAATGAGGACATCCGTTATGATCTCGCGATCCCAGTACAGCTTCACGAAACTATTTTCCAGAACCGGGACAGGCACATATTTGTAGTAGGCGACAAACTGGTTAACCAAGTTGTGCTTTAAAGCAAGCTGTTGGTGCACAATCTTGGCTACTTCGTTATGACGACCGAGATAGGCTGAATCAGCTAAGGCTGAACACCCGGACACGATATGTTCGATCGTCTCTCCTACTGAATTGCACTTCCTGCAGCGGTCCTCCACGTTTTCGTGCAATATATAGTGCCGATAGTTCTTCGTCGCAATTACCCGGTCCTGGATGGCTACCATGAATCCTTCTGTTTCCGAGAAGAGTTCACCCCGCACCAGCCACGTATTCGACGCCGCTTTGTCGATATATTCCAGCTCCAGTTGATGGGGTGCGTCCCATGTAACTCCTTCTGCTTCCACGATGCGATCATCTCGTCGACAGATTTGATGTCGCAATTCAGCTGATAGTCCTCCTGCGCCAGATGCAGGGCACTGAATCCGTGGTCAGCTTCACACACAGCGCGATAGATTTCGTGGCGGTTCTGGCTTTCCACGAAGTATCTTCGCAACTGCTGGATCTGGGAAACACATAGTGTTTGTATATCGGTGACGCCTCTTCCTCCTACTGTACGTGGCAGGGACGATTGGACAATGGACGATTTTGGATGGCGCATGCGATGCTTAGTGAACGCCACTCGTACTGCTCGTTCTAACGCCTCCAAGTCAGTCTTGGTCCACTTCACCACCCCGAAACTGTATGTCAACAAGGGCACAGCAAACGTGTTTATCGCCTTCACCTTGTATCACCGCCGGCCGACAAGAGGCTCTTCAAAATACCTTGACACGATGCAAGAACTTTTCATGCAACTCCTTCTTGATCATCGTTGGCGAATTCCCTAGGAACTTGAACGTTTCGCCTTCAACCATGTTTCGAATCTCCTCTTGTTCGTTGACGCGGATACTGTCGGCATCCACCAGGTAGATGTATACATCTACATTTATCGATTCCAAACTCCATCCGGATGTCGTTACTAAATACCGTTACAAGCTGCAGAAATCGGTGTAGCTTCTCCACAGATTCCGCAAACAGCTTCAAGTCGTCCATAAAGAAGGTGTGGGTATTGTTTGTCCTCATCTTCAAATGATAGCCATAGTTGTGTTGGTTGAGTGCTCTGCTAAGAGGGTTCATGGCAAGGCAAAACCATAGAGGACTAAAGGTATCGCCTTGGAATATGCCCCTCCTGATGCTGAGAGTCCTGGACCGTAACACCTTTTCTCCGTCGGTAATGTGTAGGGATGTGCTCCACATCCCCATAGCGTGCTGCATTAGCCTGATGACGTTACCGTCTATCTTATACAACTGCAGTACCTTAAGAAGGTACGAGTGAGGTACTGAGTCGTATGCCTTTTTATAGTCGATATACGCCATGCTCAGGTTTCTTTGCTTGTGGGTGGCCTGCCCAACAACGACTGCATCAATGATGACCTGATCCTTGCAGCCTCGTGTGTTACGTCGACAACCTTTTTGTTCCTCGGTCATCAGGTTGTTGACGTCGCAATGGTTCTGCACCCTCCTCGCTATTACCGATGACAGCACTTTGTACAGACTCGAAAGGCACGTTATTGGTCTGTACTTGGCTGGGTTCAAAGTGTTCCGATCCTTCGGCAGAAGATAAGTGACACCCCTAGTGATGAATTCCGGTAGCTGCTCGGGGTTAGCTAAGTACCGTGTTTAAGCATACCGCCATCCGCCCGTGGACCGTTGTGAGTTTTTATACCAGAAATTATGCACAAAATCGGGTCCTGGTGCAGCCCAATTCCTGGTATACCGAGTAGCCTCACGTATGTCTTGGGCGGTCACGTTGATAGCGGTCATGTCTCCAATTCCACCACAATATTGCTCTTCTTCTGCCATCCACACCCCATCGCCGTTGTGTATGACGGGGTTCTCCCATAGATTGGACCAAAACTGCGTGACTTCTCCAATCTCCGGAAGGCCCTCGCCAAAGTCGGCTTTGTCGTTTCGGATGTGGTTGTAGAACTCCCTTTCGTTGATGTTGAACATTCGATTTTGCTCCTTCCTCTTCGAACATTCTCCATAACGTCGCAGTCGTTTAGCAAGAGCACTCAACCGCTGTACATGGGTGTCGAGGATCTCAGTTATGTTCGCCTCGGTGAGATCACGGAGTTCTGTGGGTTTCACAATTTCAGCAACATTCCGAACTAGCCTGGTTGATCGATTCCCCTGCTTGTACTGTGTTAATCGACCAACCTTTGACCGCAGTGTGGCGATGCGGGTCTCCAGACGTCGCATCCACGCGGGTTTTCGTGCTTTGGGGCGTGCGCGTCCATCACTCTCACCTTGTGGGCGCGTTCGCAATCCCAACGTTCTTACAACAGCCACTGCAGCCGAATACACGATAAATTGCAGCTCCTGAAGGTTCTCCACGGTTTCCAAGTACTGTGGCAAAATATCCTGGTTAACCCTTATGCGGCCGACGGGTACCCGTGTTCCTTTCAACTTCAAGTGGTGATATTTCAATGAATTTTTATAGCTGAAAGCTGAAACTCGGTGACATCTAAGAACTCCATAAAATGTAGCATCTGTGAGAAAATCACGTTGATACAGTGAGGAGGGGCGTGGGGAGGGCATCTGATTTTTTACCCCGTAGGTGGCCGACAGGGTACCCGTGTTCCACTAAATTGATATTTTCATAACTTTAACAATTTTCAACCGATTTGGATAATTTTGACAGTTTTGGAAACAGAAACTCATATACTTTTGCCCATTGTCAAGGTGTACAGCTTTTGTCCACGGTTATACAAGAAATCTTTGAAGTTGAAGCTTAAGAGTCTACACACGTATCCGAAGGACTATCAACCAGTTTCAAATATATTACATGCTCATAGCGCTTCTTAGAAAGTTGGTGTTCACAGTATATATTCTGGGTCTCCAAAACCCCTGAGTAAGGCCTTCTTCTTCTTCTTCTTCTTCTTCTTCATTGGCATTACATCCCCGCTGGGAAATTTCCGCCTGGCAGGCTTAGAGTTCATTAAGCACTTCCACAGTTATTAACCGCGAGGTTTCTAAAGCCAAGTTACCACTTCTGCATTTGGATATCATGAGGCTAACACGATGATACTTTAATGCCCAGGGAAGTCGAGACAATTGCCAAACCGAAAATTATCTAGACCGGCACCGGGAATCGAACCCAGCCACCTTCAGCATGATCTTTGCTTTGTAGCCGCGCATCTTACCGCATCTTACCGAGTAAAGGCCTCAGTCATCCAAAAATCACTGGAATAATATCTTATGGTCTGCTAACGTAACCAAAGGTCTATCGTGCAAATTCAAAACGGTACATGCTCTTTATGGTGTTTAGCATATAATGCTTTCACAGTATATGTTCCGGGTCATCCAATTATCTTTTCTCAAAACATGTTTGCATTCCAAGTAGTTCTTGTTCCTGTCATTGATTCCAGGTAGTCTACGAACTCCATACAGTCAAGGTCTTCGGATCAATCTCCGTAATGGAGGCAGTTAACGAAGAATAAACAAGTTGCATGACCCCTTCTTGATATATGTTTATATTCTAAGTAGTTCTTGTTGGTGTCATTGGTTCCAGGTAGTCTACAAACTCCATTAATTCAAGGTCTGTGGATCAACCTCCGTAATGGAGGCAGTTGTTGAAGAATAAACAAGTTGTGTGACCCCTTCTTGATATATATCTGTTTTTCATGTAGTTCTTGTTGTTGTCGTGAGTTCCAGGTAGTCTACGAACTCCATACAGTCAAGGTCTTCGAATCAATCTCCGTAATGGAGGCAGTTATCGAAGAATAAACAAGTTTTGCGACCCCTTCTTGGCATATGTTTGTATTCCAAGTAATTCTTGTTGTTGTCGTGGGCTCTAGGTAGTCTACCAACTCCATAGATTCAAGGTCGGTGGATCAACCTCCGTAATGGAGGCAGTTATTGAAGAATAAACAAGTTTTGTGACCCCTTCTTGGCATATTTTTGTTTTTCATGTAGTCTTTGTTGTTGTCGTGAGTTCCAGGTAGTCTACGAACTCCATACAGTCAAGGTCTTCTGATCAATCTCCGTAATGGAGGCGTTTATCGAAGAATAAACAAGTTGCGTGACCCCTTCTTGGTATATGTTTGTATTTCATGTAGTTCTTGTTATTGTCGTGAGTTCCAGGTAGTCTACAAACTCCATACAGTCAAGATCTTCGGACCAATCTCCGTAATGGAGGCAGTTATCAAAGAATAAACAAGTTGCGTGACCCTTCTTGGTATATGTGTGTATTCCAAGTAGTTCTTGTTGTTGTCGAAAACTACAGGTAGTCTACGAACTCCATAGAGTCAAGGTATGGGGTTCAACCTTGGTAACGGAGGCAGTTATTGAAGAATAAACAAGTTGTGTGACGCCTTCATGGTATTTGTATGTATTCTAAGTAGTTCTTGTTGTTGTCATTGGTCCCAGGTAGTCTACGAACTCCATAGAGTCAAGGTCTGTGGATCATTCTTCGTGATGGAGGCAGTTATCGAAGAATAAACAAGTTTTGTGACCCCTTCTTGGTATATGTTTGTATTCCAAGTAGTTATTGCTGTTGTCGTGGACTCCACGTAGTCTACGAACTCCATACAGTCAAGATCTTCGGATCAATCTCCGTAATGGAGGCAGTTATCGAAGAATAAACAAGTTTTGTGATCCCTTCTTGGTATGTGTGTAGTTCAATTAGTTCTTGTTATCGGGGGCTCCAGGTAGTCTACGAACTCCATAGATTCAAGGTCTGTGGATCAACCTCCGTAATGGAGGCAGTTATTGAAAAATAAACAAGTTGTGTGACCCCTTCTTGGTATATGTTTGTATTCCAAGTAGTTCTTGTTGTTGTCGTGGGCTCCAGGTAGTCTACAAATTCCATAGAAGTCAAGGTCGGTGGATCAACCTCCGTAACGGATGCAGCTATTAAAGAACTACTGGGAGGGACAGAAGATAGCGGTTTTCCTCAATACCTTTTTGAACTTAACCCATCACCTGTTGTGCATATGCATAATCGAGTTTCAGACATAGTAATTAATTTCCACTTGGTAGGTTGCGGAGGACGACGGAGGTCCTTCTGGCAACATAGTAGGGAAAGCACCTGTCCTGGCAATACTATTGGTTTCGTGGGATCAAACCCCACTGAAGTTCTGTAGATCAATCTCCGTAATGGAGGCAGTTATCGAAGAATAAACAAGTTTTGTGACCCCATCTTGGTATATGTTTGTATTCCAAGTAGTTTTTGTTGTTGTCTTGAGCTCCAGGTAGTATATGAAATAGAGTCAAGGTCGGTAGATCAACCTCATAAATGGAGGCAGTTATTTGAAAATAAACAAGTTGTGAGACTCTTTCTTGGTATATGTTTTTATTTTAAGTAGTTATTTTCATTTGTCTCATTACGGAGAAGACAAGGCAAAGTACGTGAATCGAATCCGTAATTTTTTGTCGAAGAGACTTACAAACTTCTTAACGGGTATTCATAAATGATTCATAATAAGCTACAGGCAGTGAAAGTTATTTCATGAAAATCATTGTTGTTTGAGGCAAATTGCGTCAAAAACGTGATAAAATCGGGTTAGGCCAAATCAGGGGTAGACAAAATCTGGGAGTGACAAAATCGGGTCAACCTCATCTGAGTGAATGTACGCATTCCTAGTAGTTTTATTTTGCCATGGTTCTAGGTAGTCTATGAACTCCATATAGGAATGATCCGCAGATCAACCCACGAACGGAAGGCTATTGGTATATGTTTGCATTTCAAGTAGTTCAAGTTGTTTTCATTTGCTCTGGGCAGTTATTGAAGAATAAACAAGATGTGAAACCTCATCTTGATATATTAGCATTCCAAGTGGTTATTGTTGTCTTGTTGTTGTTGGTTCCAGGTAGTATACAAACTTTATTCATATCACTAATATGAAGTTGTCTATTCTTTGGAAATGCAAAATGTGAATAAATTGGAACGATACAACTTCACGCCGAGAACGTAAGGGAAAAAACGGGAAAAAAGACACTCCTGACGGGATCAAAGTTTCAAAGTGCTCTCGTTTTCGGGGGCACACCACTAGATACGGCGGCGCACAACTCTCATTTTTGTTGATTTAGCTTTGCTGCATGCGTGAAATAATAAAATGACAGTTGTGCGTTGCTTCAATATCGAGTGGTGTCTTAAAACGCGAGCACTTTGAAACTTGGATTCCGTAAGGTGCCTGCCAAAGTAAACGCGACGTGCGATGCGACGCGACGCGACTCACGTGAAAGAATAACAATCATTATCAACAGGCTGTCAAATTACACTGTCGCGTCGCGTCGCATCGCACGTCTGGCTTGCCCCTAAGGAGTGACCTTAACGACCCTCTATAGAGGGATATTCGTGTAAGCCTAGAAGTCTTACTCCATAAATTTTTAGGATGATCATTAGCATATGCCATGAACGCATTTTATTCATGGACCCCAGAGGCATGTACCAAATTTAAAACAGGCTGATATATCTCTGGTGTAGATCCTAATGCCTTACTTAAGGGTTTTCTTGGATGACAATGAACATTTGAAATGGGTGCATTTTATTCTACGTACCATAAAGGGCATGTATAACTATTCAAATAGGCCGAAAAAACTCTGGTTACGCGTGAAGTTCTTGAGGATTGTTCAAGTGTTCTCTTGGATAATCATGAACATATGCAATGAAAGCGGTATATTCTATGTACCACAAAGTGTGTATGCCACTTTTGAAACAATCCGAAAGGTATCTGGTTACGTGTGAAGATCCTGAGGCCTATTCTAGTATTTTCTTGAAAGACCATAAACATATACAATGGACGTATTCTATTCTATGTACTACAAAGGGCATGTACCACTTTTGAAACAAGCCAAAAGATCTCTGGTACCCATGCAGATTTAAAGGCCTATTCAGGGTTTTCTTGGATGACCATGAGCCTATGCAATGGACGCAATCTATTCTATATACCACAAAGGGCATCTAACACTTTTAAAAAATCTGAAAGATCTTTGGTTACGCGTGTAGATCTTAAGGCCTTTTCCAGGGTTTTCTTGGATGACCATGAACTTATGCAATAAAGGCGTTCTATTCTATGTACCACAAAGGGCATGTACCAGTTTTGAAACAATCTAAAAGATCTCTGATTACGCGTGTAGACCTGAAGGCCTTTTCCAGGGTTTTCTTGGATGACTATGAACATATGCAATGAAGGAGCCAGAGGACTTATCCGAGAGATTTCTTCGATAGCGCAGAACATATGTAGTGATCACATTTGATTTCAAGATGCGGCATGTACCACCTTTGAGACAAGTCCATAGACCCATGGTTACGAGTGTAGACCTTAAGGCCTTACTCCAGAGATTTCTTGGATGACTTGGAACATATACTGTTAACGCATTCTACGCTAAGTACCACAAAAGCATGTACCGTATGTTGGATTTGCATAATAGGCCTTTGGTTACGCGAGTAGATCTTTAGGCTTTACTCCAGAGATTTCTCGGATGACTAAGACCTCAATTCAGGGATTTTTGCATTACCCGAAGCATATACTGTGAACACCTTCAATTCTAAGAAGCGCAAAGAGCTTGTAGCATATTTGAAACAGGTTGAATGGCCTTTGGTTACGCGTGTAGACTCTTAAGCCTTACATCAAAGATTTCTTGTATAACCATGGGCATAAGCTGTAAACCTTGACAATGGGCAAAAAGTATATGAGTTTCTGTTTCCAAAACTGTCAAAATTATCCAAATCGGTTGAAAATTGTTGAAGTTATGAGAATATCAATTTATGGGAACACGGGTACCCTGTCGGCCATCCACGTGTGTTTTTTGTTGGCCGCATAAGGGTTAAGGATGCTTACTGTACTCGTCAACCGATAGGAGTACTGCAACTTGGGTATCCGGTGTCGGGACATGGGGTCTGTCCCACGGAACTGTGTAACTGCTGTGCCCATATGATTAGCTAGTTCGTCCTTCAATTGCTGTCGTTGCAATTCCACTGTTGGTCCTGGAGCGGCGGGTGCAATCGAATCGCGACGGTTACTTGCGATTGATGCATCCAACCCAACAGAACTCCTTCTCGACGTATCGCTCGATCTTGCCTCCTCCTCCTCTCCTAATTCCCTCTGCACTTCCCGCTTGATGTACTCTACGTCTTCTGGAGTCAGCATATTATGTGACATAATAGCTCTCTGGCGTGTGTACAACTTGTTCTGGTCAAGCTGGGGTGCAAACCGAGAGAACCTCTCATTGAACATCTCCAGCATCGCCGGTCTGCCGGACATATCCGTCTCCATCCTGGTGCAAACGTAGTAGCAACGGATCACGTACTGATTCATCTCCCTTGTCCACATGATCCGTTGCCGTCGGCGGCCCGCTAACGTGAGTGATTGACGTCGATCAACCACAGCAACATCAGCAGGTGCAGCATTGCCTTGGTGATTTCTTCTGCTGCCGTTTCTGTTTTGCCTTGTCGGCACGGGCTGAGCCCGATGACTAGAGGGTCGCTGTTGCACCTCTCCTTCCTCTAGCCGCTGGCCGCTCGCTCTGTCCCCGTTCCAGGACCAGCTCCAGTAGGGCTCCCTCCTCAGGCAATCGCATGGGTGGTATTGTTCTTGAGCGTAACTCCATATTTGGGTGTGCTTTCATTCCCGGAAGCTACGGGTTCTGTAAAGTTATTTAATTCTTTCAGTGCTAAATAGCTAGGTTCAAGCGCCAGTGCTCGCCTGAGGGTGGTTTTTCATTGGTGCTTAGGAATTGGGCCTTCAGCTCCCACCTACTCGAAATGGTGGTTTTCATGGACGCCCAGGGTATTTCACCTGAGCTCCCACCTTAACCACCGTTATTATTATTATAGAGTTTTGGCACTTCCTCAGCAAGCGTGCTGGGAATTTTCACCTACAGGCAATCTGAATGCCAAAGGCTCTGTGGATCTCATTCGCCGGTTGACTTAAAATCCTATAATAACCATTTTCACCGGATGTATTAGTTATGGTGGTTCAGGAACCTTCTTACGATGCTACAAGTTCCAAGAACCACTGTCTTTTGGATGCTGTGTAGGTTATGAGATAGTTCCAGCTCTCCTAAGGATCTCAGAAGAGATTTCGAGACGATTCCGGTTGCTGAGATAACAACCGGAATTATACGCACGTCCTCCAGGTGCCACATCTGATTCAACTCCTCCGCCAAGTCGTGGTACTTCGTTATCTTGTTGGAGAATGTTGTTTGGACATTATGGTCTAGCGGTACAGCAATGTCGATGAGAGTTACCCGCTTCATCCTTTTGTCGTAGACCACAATATCGGGCCGATTGGCACGAATGAGGACATCCGTTATGATCTCGCGATCCCAGTACAGCTTCACGAAACTATTTTCCAGAACCGGGACAGGCACATATTTGTAGTAGGCGACAAACTGGTTAACCAAGTTGTGCTTTAAAGCAAGCTGTTGGTGCACAATCTTGGCTACTTCGTTATGACGACCGAGATAGGCTGAATCAGCTAAGGCTGAACACCCGGACACGATATGTTCGATCGTCTCTCCTACTGAATTGCACTTCCTGCAGCGGTCCTCCACGTTTTCGTGCAATATATAGTGCCGATAGTTCTTCGTCGCAATTACCCGGTCCTGGATGGCTACCATGAATCCTTCTGTTTCCGAGAAGAGTTCACCCCGCACCAGCCACGTATTCGACGCCGCTTTGTCGATATATTCCAGCTCCAGTTGATGGGGTGCGTCCCATGTAACTCCTTCTGCTTCCACGATGCGATCATCTCGTCGACAGATTTGATGTCGCAATTCAGCTGATAGTCCTCCTGCGCCAGATGCAGGGCACTGAATCCGTGGTCAGCTTCACACACAGCGCGATAGATTTCGTGGCGGTTCTGGCTTTCCACGAAGTATCTTCGCAACTGCTGGATCTGGGAAACACATAGTGTTTGTATATCGGTGACGCCTCTTCCTCCTACTGTACGTGGCAGGGGACTCTCTCAATGGACGATTTTGGATGGCGCATGCGATGCTTAGTGAACGCCACTCGTACTGCTCGTTCTAACGCCTCCAAGTCAGTCTTGGTCCACTTCACCACCCCGAAACTGTATGTCAACAAGGGCACAGCAAACGTGTTTATCGCCTTCACCTTGTTGCCGGCCGACAAGAGGCTCTTCAAAATACCGTTGACACGATGCAAGAACTTTTCCTGCAGCTCTTTCTTGATCGTCGTATGGCGAATTCCTTTCAGTTGCAGGAAACCTAGGAACTTGTACGTTTCGCCTTCAACCATGTTTCGAATCTCCTCCTGTTCGTTGACGCGGAAACTGTCGGCATCCACCAGGTGACCCCGGTGTAGATGTATGGATCGACATTTATCGATACCAAACTCCATCCGGATGTCGTTGCTGAATACCGTTACAAGCCGCAGAAATTGATGCAGCTTCTCCACAGATTCCGCAAACAGCTTCAAGTCGTCCATAAAGAAGGTGTGGGTAATGTTTGTACTCCTTTCCCCACTCTTCAAATGATAGCCATAGTTGTGTTGGTTGAGTGCTCTGCTAAGAGGGTTCATGGCAAGGCAAAACCATAGAGGACTAAAGGTATCGCCTTGGAATATGCCCCTCCTGATGCTGAGAGTCCTGGACCGTAACACCTTTTCTCCGTCGGTAATGTGATGTGCTCCACATCCCCATAGCGTGCTGCATTAGCCTGATGACGTTACCGTCTATCTTATACAACTGCAGTACCTTAAGAAGGTACGAGTGAGGTACTGAGTCGTATGCCTTTTTATAGTCGATATACGCCATGCTCAGGTTTCTTTGCTTGTGGGTGGCCTGCCCAACAACGACTGCATCAATGATGACCTGATCCTTTATTATTATTATTATTATTATTATTATTATTATTATTGATTTATTAGGAACTAGATTGTGTATTTTTTGGATTAATTGATCGAACCGAATCAGCCAAAAACTATATAAAAGTTCGTTTAATCATCATCATCAATCTTTTGGAAATTTTTCTGTAACATACCAACTGCCCTTTTTGTAATTCTGAGCTCAATCGAGCAATCAGTACCAATTACCAAATGAGTGACGGAGGTGTATTTTCCAATATATTTTGGATAAAATCCCCATACACACTTCAAATCAAACGCGTCAGCTTATGCAACAAGCGATTGAGCAGAAATTTTGATTTTCTCACCCAAAGACACAATCTTGGAGGGTGCCCCGTAGAATTCGACAACTTTTTGTTTCCTGGGCCAATCTACTGCACGCTCATAGTCCGTTAATGCCACTTCAGGATCCAGGTCAACACCTAAACCCTCAGCAATATTTGCCAATTCCTGCAACGCCCACGTATATGTTTATTCATTTTTGTTTGGAAGGAGCATAAATGCCAACGGTAAGTACCTTGATGTATTGCCAGCCCCGACACATCCCAAAATTGAATAGATCTGAATCCTGTAGGCGCCGTCGAAAATGTGCCGTCCAACATCCACATCTTAGCGATGGACAGGCGTCGAACATTGTCGTGAGTTGTAAAAATAAGATTTTTTCCACCATGCAACAAGAAGTACTCACCATCTAATTTTTTTTTGGAAATTTTTCGGTCTCTTGGTGAAGACGTTTGGAAGTGTAGGGTACTCAGTAGTTTTTCGCGAGCACTGGCTTCTTAGATCATGATTTGCAGCTGTGATGATCAACTTTCCAAGTTGGCTGATATTTTATTCGAATGGTAATAACATACATTACCTCGCTAGAAACGTTTTTCGAATCGTGGAGGATGGCACTTCGCGAAAAGATTCGGAGCGTTGTTTAAGATCCGTTCGTAATTGTTGACATTGTACGGTAAATGGATTCGATTGGTGATTATGGTGGGATTCTTTTTCAGTTGTATGCTTTCCGTTGACAATGAGAGTTATTATTGTTGCGTAGCAACGATTCTGCTGTTGTTTACTCCGTATTTTCACGCACGACCAGTAGTGTACTTCTTCATGCTAAAAAAGTAAGCAATAAGAACAGCAATATTAATTTCAGATTATTATGACCAGGTAAAAATTGAATTTAGGATTTGTAATTTGAATGTACCTTTTTGTTTACATGGTGAAGATCGAAGTAGTCAACGCGTGTGAATTGTTGAAACATAATTTCGCTGTCACAAATTTTCGTCTGTTTCTGTATATTACAAAATATTTCTGTAGAATTTAATTCAAATACATCATCACATGGCCTCCAACTTATCCGTTTGAGAATTGATCTACATTCCTCGATAGCGCCACGGTACCAGCTGTCCGATATGTTCCGCGATTTAATCCCGTGCCAATATGTGTGATAGTGTTACCATAGATATAATTATCAAGATGTTGGGGTCAGTGCAAATTAGTACTCATTTTATGGTTCCAGTGTACTAAGCCTTCTGGTACCCGGCGGTACCCAGTGAAACAAAGCAACCCCACCATTGAATTGAAATTAGTTCTAATTTTATATTGTTGCCATAGATGTCACAATGAATTGTTTATTTATTTTTCAACGGTGCAATGCGTATCGTTACCAAATATGAATTCCAATATTATCTAATATTCTCCTTTTCTATTTTAGATCGGAGATACGATGATATAAATAATTCATCGACTAGCGTTTGTTACTACCTTCTAAGCCCAACTTACCTCTGAGGTAAGAATGATGAAAGAAAAGTAACCCCACCAACAAGAACAAGGACAAGGGATAGGAAAATGGAAGGGAACGGGCGAATGTAGATTGTTGGGGTCCATGAGCTTCATGCGGTAACCGAAACTGACGGTTAGTGGGCAGACGGGGAAGTTACAGTTGACTGGCTTCCAACATGGTGGGACCCTTGGGTGATCAACGTCCCACTTGCTCACAATCGGGATGGTGACACATCGAATATTCAATTCAAACAAACCCTCACCTCCAAAACTACGGTCCCGGTCTCTAGAGGTGTATTGCCCAACGATAGCGAAAACTAGCCGAAGAATACAATACATTTCAGACAAAGTCAGTTCAGTTTTTGTCTTGATGTTATTCTGATGATTGGACGAGATTGCTACCAAAGGATGTCTATTTGAATCACTCAGTGAAGAATGATGGCTTTGGAGGGTTTATTCTGTTATAATCAGGTTTTCAAGATGTTTCAGTTAGTTGATCTAATTAGGGTTGGATGGGGCAAGATGGGTCACCTAAGGCGAACCCTGAATGCCTCAAAACAGAATCATTTTAACTCAACTTTTCAACTTGGATCTATCAAAATAGCTCATAGACTGTAAGTCAGGGGTATGAATTAACAAAAATTCCTCTTTTTATTGCATTTTTAGTCATTAAAGTAGAAGTCTATTCTTCTGTCTATCAAACCGACGGGTAAGATGGGTCAAACAGCGGGGCAAGGTGGGTCACCTTTCAATTCTGCAAATAATATTGTTTTTATTCACATTATTTATTTACACACAGATAGATAGGTTTTTTGCCAATGATTTTATTGAATAAACAACGGATTTTAGAGTTTTGGATTGAGAAATGGCTCTACATTTAAAAAATGTCTGCAATTTCTTATGAAAATAAGCCCTCCGTGTATTGCTTTATTAAAGACAATAATTATACATTTTTAATAATAAAATTAACACCATTATGCTCAAAAGTAACTTTAAAACCATTAAAGCAGCAATGGAAAATATGTTTTGAATACGAACTATGCCGTTCAGTATGTACTGACCCATCTTGCCCTATTTGCAAGTTTATATTAGAATGTCTAATTTTCATAATTATTGATAGGTATTTAAATGCAATTAGTACAACACCACCTAAATTACTTAATACTTTCACTATATTACTAAAAATATTTAAATTTCACATTGCTCGATGAGAATAAACGTTTTATAGAAACTGTATTTCGCATAAGAAACCATGCAGAAAAATATTTTCCCTTGCCATACTCTACCAAAATAAAATCGAGTAACAATAAAGTAAAACCGAATTATCCCTCCAACAACGTTATAATCTCCACATTAAAATGTATATGATGCTCTAAAACGACCCTGACCCATCTTACCCCGTGACCCACCTTACCCTGCCCTATATAATTTTAAGTTTTGCACATGTTTTATTTTTCCCCACACGCAGATAGTGGTAGCAAATGTAGATTCACATTCGTAAAGTATTCTTAATGAAATTTTTGGTTTAGGGGAATAAAGCATGAATTCCAAATTCTTTGGAAATTATTTCATTCTAGTTTTCACAACTTATCGTGAAATCTGCCAAAAAATGATTCATAACGAAACAATCAATTTAGCTTCTGAAAGATCTGCCGAAAGAGTACTTTAAACTTCAATTTCAGTGCAGCCATAGAAATGACCTGGAGTCAAAATGCATCCGGAGATCCATCACGGAAGGAAACATTCGGTATTCTACGTACGACCGAACAAGAGTCCGGAAACAAATACAAAAATAAGCGATAATGTGAAAAGACGAATGCGCTCGCCGAGCTTGCATAATGTGAAAGCATGAGAATCTGTTGCAAGGAGCTGTGGGAATAAAAGAGTACGCATTGGTTTATGTTAGGTTTTTTTTTTTGGATTGTTGAAATTGCAAGCAAGTTTAAAACCCGAAGTCTGTTATATCTAGGAGGAGGAATCCACAGAGAGATGTGTTGTTAAAGAAGTCAAAGAGGCGGGTCAGAATTGGCAGCAAAATCGTAGGCCCATAAGATTTCCGAAATTGCTTCAACATTTTCTGCTTGAATGATTGCGAAATAGTATTGTCAGATCAGCTAACATATATGAAAAATTGGAATCTAATTTCGTATATATAAATAACGTTTTAAATAATAACGAACTAGTTTTTAGAAAGATAATATGTGTCTATTATAAAAGATCGAACCTGCCGAAAATGAAAACGAAAGTTAGAACAATTTGAGAATTCGTTGCTAGCACGTATTTACGCGATACCACTAAATCCGAGGAAAATGGAAAATGGAAAATGAGAGAAAAAATGAACGATGAACGCGTAAGATAAGGGTAAGGTAATGGTCAGTTGATCCAACACAAATCGAGAGTCAAGACACAAAATCAAAAACTGTAATTGTCCAAAAGTGCATAAAAAAGTCACGACTTCGGTAAGCCGACATCCCAAGTGATGGCTTCAGTGGGCTGAGGCAGTCCTAGCGCCCAGTGATTTTCTACTCCTGCGGCCAGCATAAAGCCGTGTCTGGTTGTTATCTGGCGGAAAACCTCGCGCCCAACCCTATCTGCGGCGGCTCGCCGTGTTCGGCCAGACTTTGGTGACGCCCATTCCGGGAACGATCTTGGCGTCCAACCAAAACCCACACCCGCGTTGCGTCGTATCGTGTGCAGTCTCCACCTGTCAGAAAATTCCACGCCCAGGACACTCCCGTCGTCCGTTCGTAACAAGATGCAATCCGACAAGTTTTCGGGCTTCAACAAGTCTACGGTCGCACCAGTAAACCCGCCATTCTCATTCTCTCAGGCTCCATTTTTCATTGAAAGATCCTAGCTCTTGACAATAGCTGCTTAGATAAAATATCATCTCTATAATATGCCCTCTTCTGCCTTATTAGTAGTCTTCATTTAGTTGCTGAAAAACAAAATTATTTGAAATCAAATTCAAAAAAGGAAACTTAAGCTTATTCTTTTCGTTATCATCGTGAAGAAAACATTCAAGATCCAACTTCCAATTTTCACATTTTGTTATTGTTTACTGAAAAAAAAACTCGTGGAGTGTTGCCATGGTTGCAGTGCTAAATCTTGTTCTAAGTGGCTAACCATAGTTTACGTATTGGGTACCGAGATGACGACATTTCTACTGAGGGACCGAGGGTCGTTCATAATCTATGAAACTGGAACCATGGAAAAATCACTAGTTTCATATTGATTGTTGGTGTTACCATCCGACGTCGCGGTCATGGTGTAATGACTACCGAACAATTGTCCAGCAAACATTAGTGAGAAGAAAATTAAGTAACTTCAAATCTATTCCTTATCAAACACGTAAAGGTTGATTTGATCCGCAGTGCATTTTAACACTCAGTTCTTGCAGGCTACTGACATCCTATTGTTTAGCCCATCGCCAGATCGTAGCCAGGATGTCCTGGGCTATAATTTTTTTTATACTGCGTTTCAATGATGACAGCGGTCTATGTCTATTGATGATGATGACACCGCGCTTGTCACCGGGTCGGTTCATTGCAATTGCGTGTTTAGAATTTTAAACGTCAAGAGACAGCCGCTGATTTCTGCAAGGATGATGAATATATTTAGTGCTTCCACAAATCGCACCCATGCTTTGAGACCCGATTCAAGAACTCAATTTTCCATAATCTGAACGTTTCCTAATATCTGCTCATTTCAAGGTGTTAAATCAAAATTGGGAGCTGGTACTGACTATAGCAGCCAGGACAATAACAGCTATCGGAAGCTGATAATCCCACATGAAAATTTCGTAGCCGCCACGTGGTTACCACGATTTCATTGGAAGCAAAGGAGAATAACAAATGCAAAACTTTAGGAAATTATGTGGTCTCTTCGGATATCCTTGGTGTTTGCTATTCAAAATTGGAGCTTTTTTGGACAAACTAAATTGGTGAGCACGTTCCAGTTCTTTACTTTTCTTTCCTTCATTGCTTCATCAATCTATACAAAAAAATGAACTAAATACGTACAGGGCATCGTTTGCTGCTATTGCCGCGGATATTGTGGGAGTCCCAGGTATCCGGTTCACGCTTTAGTCAGCAACGGTGGCTCTTCTTGACCTTCTACTCCCTGAGTAGTTAATATGAATAAGGGCGTCCTTGTGAAGTTTTGCTGTACCTGTTATGAACAACTAGTACATCCCTTTCCCTCCACATCCTGAAAAAAAAAACAATTCTTTCTGCAGATGTGATTCCTTTTTGACGTACTAGTTGTCGTAACAAAAAGGGCACCATTATGGAGCATGAGATCTGATCAAATTATTCGTAGTACTACTTAATCAACGCCCCGGTTGGGTGAGGGATAGAGAATGACGCACACACACACAAGTATATGAACAGGATAAGATAAATCTTCTTCTTCTTTCTTCTATATAATAAAAATGAGTTACGATTTCCTTCCTGACGATTTAACTCGCGAACGGGTTGATCGATTTGCAAGATTTTTTCTCTAACTGATTCGTTTTGAGATCCGTAAGGTTTGTACATTGAAAAGGCTGATGAACAGGGTTCGTAATGCTCACTCAATCTCAGGAGCACATGATTTTCCCTCACGAAAGTTTTCGAGGAAAAATCGCTTTTCGGGAAAGAAAAACAGCCTGGAGAGTGATAACAAATTTTCGCTCACTTCGATTGCCGCTAAACGTTGGTTTGCTCTTTTTCTTTCATATTCGAGTCTTTTCGTGGCATCATCAATGCAAATGGTAGTAGCTTATGTGGAACAAATAACTTAACGCTTTCATACAGACAGCGTGGTGGTGTGGTTAAAGCAAGCGCATCCCCACAGCTATTATTGTTACTATTCTGGGTTCAAATCCTGGCGCGGCCATACAATTTTGTAATTGTTCTGCGATAATTCTCCCGAAAAGTGAGTGAGAGGTAAAATTAATGAAACGAAAAAGGATTTTCATCTAATAGGCAAGATTTTCGTTCATCTTCCAATGCTAATTCTAGAGAAAAGATTGATGGGTGAAAGATGATCCTCAACATAAACAACGAAACAAGATTTTCCCTTAACCCGAAAAACGCTTGCTTTGGTCTCATTGAAACGAAAAGTCGAAACCCTGCTGGTGAATTTAACGGGAAAATGTAAAAAATCATTAGAATACAATTTTGGGTCACCTGGAAAACAAAACAAACGGCCGAAAATTGATCTAGAGTGCGGTGCTACGAATACCGTCGTGCGGGGCTTGAATAACACATAAGTTCTTAAAAACGGGTCGGAAAAGTAATCGGATATATTGCACTCCAAAAGTTGCTTGTTTTTTTTCTGTTCGTCAATTTAAATTAGGTTTATGCATACTTTGCGGACTTTTGGAAGCTTTTTTACAAGGACGCTTCCGAGCCTCTTGAAAGGAGGGTTCCGAGTCTCTTGAAGGATGGCTTACGAACCTCTTGAAAGGAGGTTTCCGAACCACTTGGAAAAAGACTTCCGATTATCTTTAAAGGAGACTTCCGAACCTCATAAAAGGAGGCTTCCAAGCCTGTTGAGGTTTCCGAGTCACTTGAAAGGAGGCTTCCGAGCCTCTTGAAAGGAGGCTTTCGAGCCTCTTGAAAGGAGGCTTCCGAGCCTCTTGAAAGGTGGCTTCCGAGCCTCTTGAAAGGTGGCTTCCGAGCCTCTTGAAAGGTGGCTTCCAGGCTTTGAATGGAGGCTTCCGAGCCTTTTGAATGGAGGCTTCCATTCCTTTCGAAAGGAGGCTTCCGCGCCTACTTGAAAGGAAGCTTCCGAGCCTCTTGAACGGAGGCATCCGAGGCCTCTTGAAAGGAGGCTTCCAGGCCTCTTGAAAGGAAGCTTCCGATCCTCTTGAAGGAGGCTTCCAGGCCTTTGAAAGGAGGCTTCCAGGCCTCTTGAAAGGAGGCTTCCAGGCCTCTTGAAACGAGGCTTCCAAGCCTTTTGAAAGAAGGCTTCCGAGTCCTCTTAAAGGAGGCTTCCAGGCATCTTGATAGGAGGCTTTCAAGTCTCTTGAAAGGAGGCTTCCAGGCCTCTTGAAAGGAGGCTTCTGATCCTCTTGAAAGGAGGCTTCCAGAGTCTCTTGAAAGGAGGCTCGCAGGCCTCTTGAAGGTGGCTTCCAGGCCTCTTGAAAGGTGGCTTCCAGGCCTCTTGAAAGGAGGCTTCCAGGCCTCTTGAAGGGAGGCTTCCGAGCCTCTTGAGACGGAGGCTTCCAGGCCTCTTGAAAGGAGGCTTCCAGGCCTCTTGAAAGGAGGCTTCCAGGCCTCTTGAAAGGAGGCTTCCGAGCCTCTTGAAAGGAGGCTTCCTGAGCCTCTTGAAGGTGGCTTTCAGGCCTCTTGAAAGGAGGCTTCCAGGCGTCTTGAAAGGAGGCTTCCGAGTCTCTTGAAAGGAGGCTTCCGAGCCTCTTGAAAGGAGGCCTCCGAGCCTCTCGAAATGAGATTTACGAGTCTCTTGAAAGGAGGCTTCCAAGCCGCTTGAAAGAGGCTTCCGAGCATCTTGAAAGGAGCTTCCTCGGTTCTTGAAAAGAGGTTTCCGAGTGTATTGAATGGAGGCTTCAGAGCCATTCGACAGGAGGCTCAAAATCTGAAAATTCATAAATTATCCAATCCAAATTAATCGTGAGTTGAAACGCACTACACTCAACACCTGAACACTCATGACTGAGTTGAATCATTGTAGGTTGAGTTGAATCATTATAGGGTTTTTGTAGGTTGAATCATTGTAGGTTTGTTCTTGTTTGTAAAACAGTTAATTTTTCTCCTGTCATAAGACGAGTTTATACAATCCCATTGAATTCCACCACTTAATTGTATCTTGACAGATACGTATTTCGACCTCAACAGTAAGGCCGTCTTCAGTGTCTCGTACTTGACTCGACTTGAGTCGACTTAAGTCGAGTCAAGTACGAGACACTGAAGACGGCCTTACTGTTGAGGTCGAAACACGTATCTGTCAAGGTACAATTAATGGTGGAATTCAATGATTGTAAACTCGTCTTTAGGTGAAAACATTCCACTAAAAAGCTCAAAATAATTTTCTTATCATAGTTAATTTTTGTTTGTCGCATTGAATGATGGATACTCTTGCGTGTGTAAACAATAAATTGCTCACAAATTAATTTTAAACTCTTTTTTGGAGTGAAATGATTTTTTGGCAAATGAGTTAATAACTCAGACGTGATGCATTCTTTCTAATTCCAATTTGATCGCGTGGAAGGGCTCGATAATTGAGAATTGTGAATGATTTTACCAACACTGCTTGCAACGAAGCTACATTTAGCTTTACAGAAAAAGTCGTCATGCCTCTCAAATTAAAAATCAACAATGGTTGTAGTGGCAGAATATAATAGGTTTTGATTTACTAATCGCCATGCATATCATGTACAATGCAAAGTTTTGGAATAAAAAATTACACAATTATCAAAACTTGATCAAAAAGTGTTTAGCGGAATTGTAATACATCCGCCTTTACGCATTTTTGTCCGAAGTACCCCCTGGGGCCAGCGAAGGTACCCCCAGGGGTACATGTACCCCAGGTTGAGAACCGCTGTGCTAGACGAATTGCGAAAAATAAATCATGTACGATGGATTGAAATGAAGTGTTAAGTATGTTTGTCTATGTCTAAAGTATTTTGTATATTATTTATTTGTTACTAGCAGAGCGGACCCTGCTCGGGACCGGCACTTTTGCTTTTCAAATGTCAAATATTGTAGCACCGCAAGATAGATGGATTTATGAACAAAAGATTTGAATTTCTTCTTTTTGTATTTTCTTGGCTCTCCAACTTTTTCTGTGAAAAATGCATGCCTTTTTCAATATATAAACACAGTCCTTCCTGAAACGAATCGAACAGTCCATAAATCATGCTAATTGATCCATTCGTTCGTGAGTTATATTGCCTCAAACAGTGGCGCCGGGAGTGGGTGGGACAAGTAGGACATGTCCTACGCATGAAAATACCTGGGTAGGACAGTCGAAGCATTGTCCTACCCATGATTATGGTAAGAACATACCATATGGATAGCTAAAAGATGTAATACTAACAACACTATTTCAATTTTTAGATCTATAAAAATATAATTAAAACGTTTCAAAATTAATCAGAGGTTTGAAAGCTGGCAATCGTGGAGGTTTCCAGTGATTGTAAAGGAGAAATCTATTCCGAAAGGCTTCTCAGAGTCTTTGATGAATTCTTTTCATCCCAAAAAGTGCTCAATGATGTATTGAGATTTTCCAAGAAGTCTTAATGTTTCTAGTAGTATCTGCTCTTCCATAAAACTGTTGTAAACTTTCTGGAAGTACGTAATTATTTCTGCTAGTTCGAGGAGGCTCAGAGAATTTCTTAAATTTTATAAGAATTGACGGACTGTGTTGTTGAATATCTATATCCAAAAGTTGAATATCTAAACAAGGATATAGCTTAGCTAAACTTAGCTAAGACTGACCGTACTTGTCAATGGTTGCTTCTCCGTGATTGGCTAGAACTGGTGCAAATTGCGCTACGATCAAAATGAATAGTGCTGTCCAATGAGCAGCTCGAAGTAGCTCGAAGTTCTTCCCATCCCTCTCATGTCCATTTGTTGACAAAATAGAACGAGCAGGACAACTTTGAGCTACTTCGAGCTGCTCATTGGACAGCACTATTCATTTTGATCGTAGCGCAATTTAATAAAGGTTGGTATTTATTACCTACGGCTCCAGTCACTTGGGAAAAGAAAGAAATGTTAGTGTGTAGTTATTGTTGCTATTAGAGACCGAGAAAACATATGCATCCCCAAATATCACAGAAAGGAGATTTCATTAACTCGGTAAGGTAGATGAACAGAAATATAGATCAAGGATTCACTTAGAAAAGTGATGTGGTCTATGCCAGACCTCCTGTCTATAAGGCAGAAGCGGTAGTCACTAGACTGCTGAGCTCATCTCTAAAAGTTGAGAAACTAGACAAGAGTATGAAAGAACAATCACAGAAATATACGAATATGAAGCAGTTTATGATGATTGTAGTCCATCCGGATGTCTGGTAGCAAGCCAATGAGAAGAAGAATTCTGAAAGCTTCCAATAGATTATAGGAATCTGTATACCCAAATATACCTACGTTTGCAAGGAATTTTAGAAGTTAGAAAGAAAATGGTCTGAAATTTGGAGTGACATTGTTCTTGAGATTTTAGAAAACCCGTAAATTTTTTTTGGTCGAGGCGAGAAACCACTGCGTCCACTAATTGAACTTTTGTGGTGAACCCCTATTTAATATTACGCGTCAAAAAGGCTGGAAAATCAATTGATGATAACCAACTAGGCATTATGACGCGTCTTCTCCCAGTCAGGTGAGATGGCTTCGATAAAACCAACCACCCTTTTGGGATTTGTGGTCCAAACCTCTTCCGGTTGCATGTATGCACCATTTAAGAATTTAGACCTTCGTTTATATAATGCAACGCAATTGCAAAGCAGATGCACCGATGTTTCACGTTCCATGTTACAGAAACGACATATATCACTTTGGACCAGGCCTATATTTTTTAAATGATATCTACTCGGACAGTGCCCAGTTACTAGGCCCGTGAAACTATTTAGAGCACGTTTGGTTAGTTCGAGTAGCCTTCTTGTAATTATGGCGTTAGGCACAATAAATCTTTTTGATTGAACACATGTTGTGACGGCCATCCAGTTTGTCATCACCCTTTGTTCTTCCCATCTTTTGAGTTCAATTTTTATCGTACAATACGATACTCCACAGAAAGGCTCTGGGCCAATAAACTGTAAATTGGAACCTTGTTTTGCCAGTTCGTCTGCCTTTTCATTGCCTTCAATACCACAATGCCCTAGAACCTAGTACAAATGTACTGCATTCTTTTGACATAATGTTCTTAGAGACAGAATGCACTCGAAGACAAGCTAGGAGTTACATTTATAAGTAAACAGCGCTTTAATAGTACTAGTATTCTAAAGATTTGATAATCCAGTTTTTGTCCTACCCACGTCTTGGAACGCGGCCGCGCCTCCTCAAAGGAAATTCAAAATCATTTTTATATACAGAGATTTTACCTTATACATATATATCAAGTTCATACCACCTGCTGTTATCGGGATCGTTGCTTCTGCTCGACTTCCATACTGCAGAATTGTGTGGCATTTACTAAAAAAGTTCTCAATGGCCACCCGCCGAACCTCACTTGTATTCCGACATGTACAATGGATATACCCTCTAATACAATAATAATTTCTGGTTTAGGCTTGAAAAAAAAAAGAAAATCGGTCAGAAATTGAATGAATTAGAGCAAAAACATCATCAAAATTCTGATGTGCAATAGAGGTTGGGTACGTAAAGGTTAATGTTGTATGTATTTACTAAAAAAATAGCAATTTGGTAGGAGACGACCCCTCCACTCCGCAAACAAACGTGGAAAATCATTTCTAAATAATTAGTAACTTAGTTGGAAATTGGTAGGAGACGACCCCTCCACTCCGCAAACAAAAGTGGAAAATCATTTCTAAATAATTATGACTTCCAGGAACAAAAATGTCCCTGCTATAGCCCTGAAGCCCTTTACATGGACTAACATCCCTCTAAGCATTGCCTCTGTAGGCTACGTAAGATAGTAACTCTATTGAACTTTAACTGCCATCATAGGAGATCCGCAATGCTATTATTAGCTGGTTGACCCTGCTGCCACGAGGCAGAGCTGTTCGAAATTAAAATATCCCTGGATTTTCCAATGACAGAATTTTTAAAATATTGCTTGATGCCAATGTTTAACAGTTATATTGGCAAAAATGACATATGTAAAAGCTTCGTTCAACCACCTCACTTCAGTACTAACTTTAGAATTTCAAACTCATTTCATTCTCACAAATTAACCCATAAGTAAAACCGAAATGTAAACCACTCACTGCTCTCGACTGATCCTTCCTCTACGTTCCCAACTGCTTTTGTTTTACATGATAGTCATACGCAAACAGCCTGCGGGCGTCGACTACTTTCTCGACATACAAACTGTTGCTCCGATTTTGTCGGGAGGTTATAAGCCGTAAGGATATACAAACCGCACCGACCAACTGTAAACGCCATTCCCCCTTCCCGTTTTGCAGCCGACCATTACCTTCATTCTTTCTGTATCGACACATCTCCCTCGGTTCATGCACTTGGGGCTACGAATAGAGGGATCAACGTTTGGTTGGGATGTTAAGCGGAAAAATGTGTCAACTTAAAGGATTTCCCCCTTGAATCTTGGTTGCCCGGTTGGGCGTGAATGCCGCAGCATCATCGCTCGGAATATGTGGCGTGGTAACATAGCATTCATATCGCTCGTTCAACTCGTTTGTTCCCTTACGTAGTTCGTTAACGCTGGTTTGTGGCAAATTGTAATCCTTGCCATAAACGTCATCGTCATCCTCGCTGCGAGCAATTTGACGTTAAAACCATTTGCCCAAACACTTCGAATACCTGGCGCCCCACCAACTCAACTTTGAGCCGTGGCCATTCGTTAGGGTTTAATCTGTGTTCGTGATACATTAGATGGAGCTGAGGGGAATGGATTTTTTTTCTCAACGACAAATCGGTTCCTGATAAGTTACTGCATTGAAAAGTCACATTCCGCTACTTGTCATTCCGGAAATTGTGATTTCTCTCCACCCTAACAACTTGTAACAAGAATGGTAAACTTAGAAACGTAAAATACTTTTCATCTTGAAAGGACTCGCATTCTGTTGTAATAAATGTTGTCTCAAGTATGAAAGCCACATCCCTTCAATCCTCAACGCACGTTGACAAAGCCTTTCAATTAACTTGTGCTATCCAGATGACATGAGCATCAATTCACCACAAAGTGGCTGATCCCGTCTAGCGATAGGCAAGTTATTAAAGAACAGTTTTATGTTCTTTCTCTCAGATTTGGATGATTTGATACTGGTGGGGTTACAGTCCGTATTACTGTGGTATCATGCTTTCACTTCCGCATGGCCATTTTTGGCTTCAAGATGCAGCCTAGCGATAAAATGGTCTGCAATTCCCCTGTTAACCAATTGCTGTTCCGAACATACGAACAAATAAAATATAGGCATAACTTTGGCAAAGCGTTATAAACATATTTTGGGGTTAGCCAATACTGTGCTCGCTCCCATATCTCAAGATTTCGCTCACAAGAAGGGTGGTCTCCATCCAAGGAAGTAAAAACATGCTGCGTTTTTATGGACCTACTCAAAAGGGCATAATTCCAACTTGAACTCCATTCAGTTCGCTTTCTTTCGCGCTCGTGACTCGACTTGCAGATACTCGTAAAATATCGAATCTTATCAGTTATACCCCCGTTGCGCCATATCCGGCTACCCAAGTAATCCCATGCCACACGTTGTTGGTGGCGGAAAAAAAGAACCCGCCAAAAATCAATGAGCAGTATTTTTCTTGAGCGAATTTACCAGCAAAGTGCTATAAACCCTTCCAAGGGATGTTTGGTGCAAAGTCACGTTCACGCCATTTATAATCCATGCTGCGAGTAGACATTTAATTTTTTAGCGAGAAAGTAGGACAATTTGGAGAAAAAAGAGTGTCGAATTAGAAGCATAGCGACGGATAAAGTTCAATTGTAAAACGTTTCGAAAATCTAAAAATTTTACTCACAGCATCTAGTTGTGTCTTTGAGAGATTATTTTTAAATCAGTAGCATAGAAACATCATCGAAGGGTAAGCCTTCATCGTATATTTCGTGATTGCTTGAGAATGCTTTATGTCTATCTGGATTTTTTTATGCTTTTATTGTTTTTAACAAGATTTTTTTATGTACAGGTTATCCGACTTGTCAATATCCTCAACTCAGCCATCTTGGATTTTTGTATGGAATTTATGCTCGTTTGTTTACGCTTTGCACTGAAAATTTATGTTTCCCCCCCGCGCTGGTTATTCCCATCTACTTACGATGTAATATATCCTGTACATAAAAAAAATCATTGTTTTTAATGTGAGTTTTAGATAAATTATATTCAACTGCTAATCCAATGGTCGTAGTTTTTGGTCGTATCACCACTCGGTGAATTAAGTTGGGTTTTTTGAACGCGTTTATTAATCCTTGCAACAGGTGTCCATCTTCAAATGCATTATTACCTTCTGAACTATCTTCAGCTTGTTTTCTGCTTGTCGTTGTCTGAATGCAATTTCTGTTATACTTTCCAACTATAACAGGAAAGTGTTTGATTAAAATATCATATATCATTATATGATATATAAGTTTCGGGGAAAACCCGTCTTTTTGTATTTTTTTAGTATAAATTGTTACCCACCTTGATCTACTGTGCAACGATTTATACAATTTTTTGCTATCACATGTATCAAAAATTAGTATATTTTAAAGACTCTTTCCCAAGATGGTCTACTTTAAGGTTGCATTCCGATTTTTTTTCTATGTAATGTATTTTTTCCACAATCTCATACCATGAAAATGGCCAACCACTGCCCCATTACTAGCATTTGTCAATAAATATCAATGCGTCCTTAAATTTTGATTCTAGGTTGAATAGAATCGAAAAACATTCGAAATCGAATGAAAATTTAAAATACAAATATATTTCATCTCATAACCGCTGTCTGACCGGTAGCACTTGAAAAAAAATCCGTACATCTTTTACATTTGAAATTTTGCGTACTTTCATAAAATCGAGTCGATAAAAACGTAAAAAATATATTTTGACGATTTTTGAAAAACCAACTTTTTTTTAAATGTAACTTTTTGTCCATTATTTCTCCATTATGATCTATAGTGCAAAAAAGTTCATATATTATCTGCGTCTGTTCACCAGGAGGTGCGGCTCAAACAGCGTCTGCCTGGTACCCAGCGGCTGTTTAACGAAATGCTGTATCGCGTCAGCTATACCTAAGGTGGCAGTCCCATCATCGTGATGTAGGTAACGCGACCCCGGTAAGGTAGCTTACTGAAGCCTCTCAAATAATACGAAAAATGGAGATAGAAGAAAAAGAGAACGTTATTTTTGGCAACCGACCTGGCAACGAAATAAGGACTATGATTGGAAACTCGGTACCTGGAATGTCAGGATCCTAAATGAACCTGGACGAGTGAGCCTTCTGGCTCATGAACTGCAGAAGGTTGGAGTGAACGTGGCTGCTATTCAAGAAGTCCGATGGCCTAGATCCGGAGAACGTGAATTCCGAGCCGTGGACCCCACGACCAACACTGCATTCAAGTATAACATCTATCACAGCGGCGGTGAAAAAGCAGAGCATGGAGTTGGTTTCGTAGTGATGGGCAAGCAGATGAAGCGAGTGATGCGGTGGAAACCCTTTAGCGAATGAATCTGTGTGTTGAGGATACGGGGCAAATTATTCAATTACAGCCTAATCAACGTTTACGCACCGACAAACGATAAATCCGACGACGTGTTGGACACGTTTTATGAATGTCTTGATAAAGTCTATGGAGAGTGCCCAAAGCATGAAGTGAAAATTGTTATCGGAGACGCTAACGCTCAGGTCGGTAGAGAGGACTTTTTCCGTCCCATAATCGGTAGGGAGAGCCTTCACTCCGCTACCAATGACAACGGCCTACGGCTAGTAAATTTTGCTGCTGCCAGAGGGATGGCCATCAGTAGCACCTACTTTGCACGAAAGAACATCCGGAGCACACTTGGAGACACCCAAATGGTGAAACTTGCAACCAGATAGACCATGTTCTGGTGGATGGACGCCATTTCTCGGATGTTATCGATGTGCGGACATTCAGAGGTCCGAACATTGACTCTGATCACTACCTCGTTGTCAGTAAAATTCGATCACGGTTGTCAACTGTATCGAACGAAAGATCACAGCGAACGATGCGTTACAATATCCAGCGATTGTCGGCGGAAGGAGTATCGGCTGAGTACCGCCAGAAGCTCGACGAACGGATAAGTGCAATCAACGTTAGCGACAACATCAACGATCTATGGGATTGGATCCATGGAGCGGTGAGCACAACAGCACGAGAAGTGGTAGGCACTGCATAGAGGCGACCCAGGACGGGTTGGTTCGATGTGGAGTGTCAGATAGTGACAGACGAGAAGAACGTTGCCAGAAGCCGGATGTTGGTGTCGGGTACCCGATCGAATAGAGATCGGTACAAGGAAGCAAGAGCAGCCGAAAAACGAACCCACCGCAGGAAGAAAAAATAGTACGAAGAACAGGTTATTAGTTAGGCGCAGGAAAAAAATGGAGCAGAACGATATGCGGAGGTTTTATGAGTCTGTTAATGGTGTGCGGAGAAAGACAGCGCCATCTCCCGTCATGTGCAACGACCAACAAGGGAATTTGCTGACAGATAAAACTGAAGTGGCTGCCAGGTGGAAGCAACACTTCGAGACTTTGTTGAATGGAGGAGGTGACGGTGCATCGGTGAACAGAATAAATATTAGCGACGATGGACAAGCTGTGGAGTCACCTACACTAGATGAGGTTAAAAAAGCTGTTAAAGAGCTGAAAAACAATAAGGCTGCGGGGAAGGATCAGCTCCCGGCTGAACTTCTCAAACATGGCAGTGAGCAGCTTTATGAAGTTCTGCACCATATTATGTCGAAAATATGGGAAGACGAGGAAATGCCTGCTAGCTGGTTGGACGGCCTCATTTGCCCTCTCTTTAAGAAAGGGCACAGACTGGAGTGCGCCAATTACCGAGGAATAACCCTCCTTAATTCGGCATACAAAATTATGTCCCGTATTCTGTTCAACAGATTGAGACCGCTTGAAGAGTCCTTCGTCGGCGAATACCAAGCAGGTTTTCGCGAGGGCCGATCAACTACGGATCAAATGTTTACCCTGAGACAAATCCTTGATAAATTCCGGGAGTACAACTTGCAGACACATCATCTGTTTATTGATTTCAAGACGGCGTACGATTCAGTGAAACGGAATGAATTATGGCAAATTATGCTTGAACATGGTTTTCCGGCGAAACTGATACGGCTGATTCGTATAACGTTGGACGGATCGAAATCAAGTGTAAGGGTTTCGGATGAAATATCGACGTCATTTGTTACCTTAGATGGATTAAAGCAGGGTGATGCACTCTCGAATCTACTGTACAATATAGCGCTCGAGGGAGCGATTAGGAGAGCTGGTTTGCAAAGAAGCGGTACCATTATCACAAAATGTCATATGCTCCTGGGATTTGCGGACGATATCGATATTATCGGAATTGATCGCCGTGCCGTGGAAGAGGCTTTTGTGCCTTTAAAGAGGGAGACAGCGAGGATTGGACTCACGATCAATACCAGCAAAACGAAGTACATGGTCGCTGGCAATCAACGTGGGTTCATTAGTGGTGGTGGTAGCGAAATGGTGCTGGATGGTGAAAAATTTGAAGTGGTAGAAGAATTTATGTATCTTGGAACATTAGTGACGTGCAATAATGATGTTACCCGCGAGGTGAAAAGGCGTTTTTCAGCTGTAAATAGGGCTTATTACGGACTTCGTAACCAGCTTAAGTCCCGTAGTATGCAAACGAAAACAAAACTTGCGCTGTATACTACTCTGATTCTTCCGGTGGCTTTATACGGCCATGAGACATGGACGTCGAAGGAGGCTGATCGGAAAGCTCTTGGAGTGTTTGAGCGTAAGGTGCTGCGGACAATACTCGGCGGTAAACAGGAGAACGGTATCTGGCGGCGTCGCATGAATCACGAATTGTACCAGGTGTATGAAGGGCTGGATATTATTAAGCTTATACAACACGGCAGACTACGGTGGGCTGGTCACGTTGTTCGTATACCGGAAGAACGTCAAGCGAAGATAATATTTATTAGAGAACCCGGAAGAGGCCGCGTACACGATGGCTTTTTGCAGTTGAAGAGGACCTGAGGGCGCTCAGGGCGACTGGAAGCGATTGGCCCAGGATCGAGTCCAGTGGAGAAGGATACTCCATTCGGCGTAGGTTCATCGAAGAGCTGTAGCCCATCAAGTAAGTATTATCTGCTACAACATATAAAAAAAATATATTAAAAAATTCGTTTTTGAGAAAATCGATTTTTAAGTTTTATTTTCAATGATTGAATAATTTTTTTCACAGTGTATATTTTTATCACATAGTCCCAATGATTACCTAAAACATTGCCGAAGACACCAAAACGATCGTATTCTCGGATTCTGATGGCTTTTCCTCAAACGTGACCTTTAAGTGGTCTGGTTGTGAAAGGGATTGTGCCTATCTAGAAAGTAGGAGGCTGAGAGTTCGAGTCCTTCCAAGATGCGTGGATTCTTTTTGGCAAATTTCATATCAATTTATTCGTTCCGAAACATGTGCTGTGCATATGCACAGCCAAGATATTTAACAAAAATTTAAATGATTTTCATACCGGCATTTCCTTATTATTGATTTTTATTTCTTGACGTACAGTTTTCTCATGACGACGACGACGACTCTGCGACACATAATACTCATGCATCTATTGACAAATTCCACCAGATCATCGGCAATATCAAGCCATTGGACATAGCCTTTGCTGTTGTTAAATCAATCGAACGCAAACAATATATTGATTGACTATTTTTGTGCTTCTAAGTTAGTTCTTATTTCTTGGTTTTTTTTCTCACAAGATTAATTCAGGAAATCTTTATGCGCAGGAGGTCGTTCAATCCCAGGCCCGTTCTATTCCTCCTACTTTTTATCTGTCCATATATTTCTCATGTTCTAGCAATTGCTAGAACTGGAAATGGGCTTTCCATCTTCGATCACATACTTACAATTTCACTTGTTTTAGCAGGTAACTTTTAGAATTCGAAATGAGCGAAAAATATCATTGCGGCATCCATTTAGAATATACACCACCCTTCATAACTATCACATTGGCAATTCGTTAATCAAGACGAACCTATGCCATGGAATCTAACCCCCAGATTTCAATAAAATTCCGCATGAACTCGTGGCGAGTGCAGAGGTGTTCTCAGTTTGTAATGAGCGAGTGATTGCATTATCAATTCTTTCCTAGGGAACATCCGTAAATTACGTAATGCTTAGAGGGGTGAGGGAGAGTTGCCTGAAGTGTGACGACCAGTAAAGCTCTCTAAACTAAAGGACTGTGCACATTGAGGATGGATCGCAAATCGCAAATCGCATGCTTCCATCCATTAGTTCCCTGTGCAATTGCGATTGTTCTGGTCAATCACGGAGCAGCAACTAGGAAATGCATGGACATGCATACATATTCTTTTTCTAATGAATGAAGAATCACAATTTGAAATTTATAATTAACCTAAAATGTTTTGATATTGTCTCAGACAAGATAAACATGCAGCATAAAAGTCTCATTGCTCGGAAGTTTTCAGTTGCAATAATTTTCGATTAGCTACCGTCACGTGCCAGTGGCACGTGTTTTTGTTTGTTTGTTTACTCGTTGACAACGGGACGTTCATTATCGTTGAACCATGTGATCTGACGCTAAAAACAGTCGTTGCAAATTTTTGGTAGCTCCTTCTCGAAAACAGAAGCATCAACACCAATCCAAATCCCCACGGAAACCGCTCTTAAGTTGATGACGAGTTTTCTTTCTTGCATATCGCACCCCGTCCTTCTGGATGGCAACCGCACACTCCTGCTGTAGCAAAACCGCGCACCAAGGGGTGCGAGGGAACTACAGAAGAAAACACACAATTATGCTCTTAGTGATACCGAAAGTATGAAATTATGGCTATATAAAAGCAATGAATACGATGTTTACATTTACTTTAATTCTCAGCAAAAGGGAGTGAATCATGCTGTATGACTGTATGACAAACACTGATGGAGATTCTGGAAGGGAGGTAACATAATCGCTGATTGCCAACACTTCATTTGCCAACTGCAGAATCCCGAAGAAGCTTACATGTATGGAAGGCCAAGATGTTAACCACAACTTGCACTTGAGCGAACACGCGTTCAATATGAATTCTTTTGTGCTGCAATCAAATATCCAATTTCTGAATTTTCTCCTTTCCATTCTGGACCCGAACTGCCATTCATGTCAGATTGATGAAACCACAGTCATACGAAGTCTGATGAGCTGAAAGCATGCACCGTAGTCGGTCGTTGTTCTCCTTCGCCGTCATCATCATCGCCATCATCCAGCATGCATGTTTGTGTCTTTTGAAAAGAACTTCTGTACACAGTTCAACCGGAGCGAAAAGAAATTTGTGTGACCTGTCATATCAAGAAGTCCTGACCCTTCCCTGCCTGGCGGCTCGAGACCGAAACTGGGCCACGATTCATGGCCCACGTGTCGGTGGACGAACGGTTTTTGCTGTTCAGAATTGGCTGACTTACGAGGACGATGTGAGGGCGATACGGGTGGAAATTCGACAGCGTGATTCGAGGTGATTGGAAAATGACGCCCAGTTCTTTTGGGATTTTTGGGGATGCCAAAATTCACATAAATAATTTTTTTTAAATGTTACGTACACTGTAGTAATGTTTTGCCTTTCAAGCATTTGACTAATTTTCGAATCACCTTATATTGTCAACAAGGCTGCGATCCAGTATCCGGCGATGATTTGATTGAATGTTGATTATTGGAATATTCTAAAAAAGAGTATATCATTGACGTTTTTTTTTTAACTTTTGTTTATATGGTGTGGTTTGCGAGTCTAGAACTTTTCGAGTTTTGAGTTTTCTTTGTAATTATAATTTAGTTTTATAACAGATGTATGGTGTGCGATAACTAACAAATATTAAACTTTCAATACTATTTTCTTCATGGTAAACATTTCCAAAAAGTTCGAGTCCCTTAGGCTCTTTGCTCCAAAAAAAGTTTAATGTCTCTGTTTAATGAAAAAAAACTTACCTGTTCTATACACTTCCTAGGCCTCTATGAGATGTGGGATTTTTATGTGATTTGTTGAAAAATATTGTATCATTTCATTATTTAAACTAGAAACATCTTTTTACACGTTTCAACTGAATATGTGTCTTATAATTTAAAATAAGAAAATATCTATTATTACTTCATGAATTTAATCTTAATTTGATACAACAATAACCCTAACACCACAATTCAAAGCATACAATCTACAATACTTTACTTTAGTGCAGCTCTGTTACGCATTATTACCATGAATTAATCATTCGCATATGCGTCGGTTACCCAGCTCTAATTGGCCATATCATTCCATTTAGTAAGCACACACAAACACCCAGCTCCCTTGACGATGGGTGCGAAATTAGGCTACGATTTCAAGCATGATTGCGCAGGCTGCAGATGCAATTAGTCGCTATACCTCCATTTATCCCCTAGTTCTGTGTTGTTGGTAATTTCGTACAATGCATTCAGTACAGAGATGGAAACCGACCTGAATGTAAACATTCATTCTTCAACATTCTTGTGTGCGGTAGTTGCACCATTATCGAGGTGATACTTTTGTGCGAATTTCAAAACATGGTGTGGGTAAACAAAATAAAGAAATCCTCCTTCGAAGGTTGTTAATGTTGGAAAAAGTGGAAAAGGTGGAAATGAACAACCGCATACCAAAAGCTATTTTCCAATTAACTTTATGAATAGACGATCCTTCTTGACTTCTATATTGGATTGCTTTATGATATAAATGTCAAATAGTTGGGTTTTTGAGAAGAGTATATTTTTAGGATGCTACATTGTTTGAATAGAAAAAAAAAAACGTTTTCAAGATGATCAACCGGTTGAAATAAATTGGAGTATGTTTTCAATAGGATGGACAACGTTATCAGTACAAGACAAGCATGTTGTGGATAGCGTGAGACGAACCCTGCAGTATTTATCAAAACGATTTGAAATTGTGAATGTATGTAACACATACTTATTATGAAATGTAATGATTTTTCTCGTGTATTCGGAGTGTGGTACCTGTCCTGACTGGAAATACCTACTAAAGGAACACCTTATGTTTAGCCAAGGTTCTTCCAGAACTACCTTGGTGGTCTAGTGGCTACCGCTTCTGCCTTATAAGCAGGAGGTCGTGAGTTCAAATCCAGAAATACTTTGTATTTCGATCTGTATTTCACGTTATACCAAAACGATTCCTCCTGTTATAACCTTCTACACCAGCGGTTCTCAACATTTTTTTGGAGAGGTACCCCTTCGAGCTTTTACATTCATTGAGGTACCCCCTATTTTTTCGCTGTAAATGAAAGTAAGCATAACACATAAGTCCTGAAAAACGGATCGGAAAAGTAATGGGATATATTGCACTCCAAAAGTTGCCTGTTTTTTTTCTGTTCGTCAATTTAAATTAGGTTTATGCATACTTTGCGGACTTTTGGAAGCTTTTTTTACAAGGACGCTTCCAAGCCACTTGAAAAGAGGCTTCCGAGTCTCTTGAAGGATGGCTTCCGAACCTCTTGAAAGGAGGTTTCCGAACCACTTGGAAAAAGACTTCCGATTATCTTTAAAGGAGACTTCCGAACCTCATAAAAGGAGGCTTCCAAGCCTGTTGAGGTTTCCGAGTCACTTGAAAGGAGGCTTCCAAGCCGCCTGTAAGAGGCTTCCGAGCCTCTTGAAAATATGCTCTATAGCCTCTTGAAACAAGGCTTCCGAGCCTCTGGAAAGGTGGCTTCCGAGCCTCTGGAAAGGTGGCTTCCGAGCCTCTTGAAAGGAGGCTTCCGAGCCTCTTGAAAGGAGGCTTCCGAGCCTCTTGAAAGGAGGCTTCCGAGCCTCTTGAAAGGAGGCTTCCGAGCCTCTTGAAAGGAGGCTTCCGAGCCTCTTGAAAGGAGGCTTCCGAGCAGCTTGAAAGGAGGCTTCCGAGCCTCTTGAAAGGAGGCTTCCGAGCCCCTTGAACGGAGGCTTCCGAGCCTCTTGCAAGGAGGCTTCCGAGCCTCTTGAAAGGAGGCTTCCGAGCCTCTTGAAAGGAGGCTTCCGAGCCTCTTGAAAGGAGGCTTCCGAGCCTCTTGAAAGGAGGCTTCCGAGCCTCTTGAAAGGACGCTTCCGAGCCTCTTGAAAGGACGCTTCCGAGCCTCTTGAAAGGACGCTTCCGAGCCTCTTGAAAGGACGCTTCCGAGCCTCTTGAAAGGACGCTTCCGAGCCTCTTGAAAGGAGGCTTCCGAGCCTCTTGAAAGGAGGCTTCCGAGCCTCTTGAAAGGAGGCTTCCGAGCCTCTTGAAAGGAGGCTTCCGAGCCTCTTGAAAGGAGGCTTCCGAGTTGTGGGGAATGAAGTGAGTCTGAAAATGCATTTGCATTTGTTGGTTACATTGATGGATAAAGTGGAACGTATTTCTTATTTCATGATAAAAATAATGAAATAAACTAAAATATTTTAAAATGACATTAATAGAAAAAATGATAACGAATTTGAAATTCAATCGTAGTTGGCATTTGAAATGCCAGCATACTAAGAAGCTAATGAGAAGAAATTTGAAATTCAATCGCAGTAGACTGACAGGAATTCTAGATGATTCGAATATACGATATAAACGATCATTCAGTGTTCGATCATTCAATAACGATCATTCAGTACGATAAACGATCATTCAGTGTTCTGTTTTGAGGCGTGAACATGCGAATCATCCATCAGTGTTCCGCGCTTGTTTTCGTTGGTAAAAGGCAAATCGGAAGACGGATTTGCTTGGCTACGACAAGGTAAACCTACAAGGTAAGGAAGGTCAGCAGTAGAAGAAAGGCTGAACGAGGCAAAAAATATGGCAAGCCTCCGACGTGAAAAGTATGGCAAAAAAAATTAAGATAAGCTATGATTGGTGAAAGGTAAAAAAAGGTAAACCCCAGACGAGATATGGCAAAAAAATAATGGTAAGCCTCAGTCTGAAAAAATGGCAAAAAATAATGGTAAGTTGGAAAAGAAAACGGCAACAAAAAGATAAGCCAGGATATGCTAAGGGAAAATAGAAAAAGAGAGAGAGAACACGAGAAAATAATATGGCAAAAAAAAATTATGAAAAGTCATAAAAAAAATTACACAATTATGAAAAAATAAGGAGTGTCAATAGGCGAGAGAGATTTTTGACAGAATAGTGATAAAAGAAAAAAATAGATTGTGTTTCAATGAGCAAAATAAGCAATATTGAGAAATATAAAAAAAACGGAGGTGGTCTACCATTTTAAGATCAGTTATCAGTTATGTTTGGAACTCATCCGCTATGCAGCGCGTTAGATTGACAGTTACTTTGGCAGTTCGGTTGAAAATCTTGGCATCTGTGAGTCGTTGAGAAAACCAAAATCAATGAGATGAATATTATTAATTTATTTGATTGACGAAGCTGTTTTTGAAGATAGTAGACTGAGTTGAACATCTCTTTGTCGGTTAGATTTGGAAAGTTTTCGTAATCAAAAAAGCTGTGGAAAAAAAAAATGCTGAATTGAAGATGGTTTTGTTTGCAAATCATCTATCTTGGTAGCATCAAATTGCATAAGTTTGCCAACTCGGTTAAGTATCTCAAAATCTTGGATTTGGATCGGATATGGATTGGATATAGATTGGATATAGATTTGATTTGGATTGGATCTGGATTGGATTTGTATTAGATTTGGATTGGATTTGAAATGGATTTGGATTTGGATTTAGATTGGATTGGATTTGGATTGGATTAGGGTTGGATTTGAATTGGATTGGATTTGGATTAGATTTAGATTGAATTTTAAATTGGATTTGGGTTGGATTTGGATTGGATTTGGCTTGGATTTGGATTGGATTTTAATTAGATTTGGATTGTATTTGGATTTCATTGGATTTGCATTGGATCTAGATTAGATTTGGATTGGACCTGGATTGGATTTGGATTGGATTTGAAATGGATTTGGATTGGATTTGGATTGGATATGGATTGGATTTGGATTGGATTTGGATTGGATTTGGATTGAATTGGATTTGGATTGGATTTGGATTGGATTTGGATTGGATTTGGATTGGTTTGGATTGGTTTTGGATTGGTTTGGATTGGTTTGGATTGGTTTGGATTGGTTTGGATTGGATTTGGATTGGTTTGGATTGGTTTGGATTGGTTTGGATTGGTTTGGATTGGTTTGGTTTGGTTTGGATTGGTTTGGATTGGTTGGATTGGTTTGGATTGGTTTGGATTGGTTTGGATTGGATGTGGATTGGTTTGGATTGGTTTGGATTGGTTTGGATTGGATTTGGATTGGTTGGATTGGATTTGGATTGGTTTGGATTGGTTTGGATTGGTTTGGATTGGTTTGGATTGGTTTGGATTGGTTTGGATTGGTTTGGATTGGTTTGGATTGGATTTGGATTGGTTTGGATTGGTTTGGATTGGATTTGGATTGGTTTGGATTGGATTTGGATTGGTTTGGATTGGTTGGATTGGATTTGGATTGGTTTGGATTGGATTTGGATTGGTTTGGATCGGAAGACGGATTTGCTTGGCTACGATACGAGTCTCTTGAAGGAGGCTTCCGAGCCTCTTGAAAGGAGGCTTTCGAGCCTCTTGAAAGGAGGCTTTCGGGCCTCTTGAAAGGAGGCCTTCGAGCCTCTTGAAAGGAGGCTTCCGAGCCTTCTGAAAGGAGGCTTTCGAGCCTCTTAAAAGGAGGCTTTCGAGGCTCTTGAAAGGAGGCTTCCGAGCCTCTTGAAAGGAGGCTTCCGAGCCTCTTAAAAGGAGGCTTTCGAGCCACTTGAAAGCAGGCTTTCGAGCCTCTTGAAAGGAGGCTTCAGAACCTTTTGAAAGGAGGCTTACAAGCCTCTTGAAAGGAGGCTTCCGAGCCTCTTGAAAGGAGGCTTCCGAGCCTCTTGAAAGGAGGCTTCCGAGCCTCTTGAAAGGAGGCTTCCGAGCCTCTTGAAAGGAGGCTTCCGAGCCTCTTGAAAGGAGGCTTGAGCCTCTTGAAAGGAGGCTTCCAGGCCTCTTGAAAGGAGGCTTCCTGAGCCTCTTGAAAGGAGGCTTCTGAGCCTCTTGAAAGGAGGCTTCCTGAGCCTCTTGAAAGCAGGCTTCCAGGCCTCTTGAAGCAGGCTTCCAGGCCTCTTGAAGGAGGCTTCTGGGCCTCTTGAAAGCAGGCTTCAGGCCTCTTGAAAGGAGGTTTCCGAGCCTCTTGAAGGGCTTCCTGAGCCTCTTGAAAGGAGGTTTCCAGGCCTCTTGAAAGGAGGCTTCCAGAGCCTCTTGAAAGGAGGCTTCCAGGCCTCTTGAAAGGAGGCTCTGAGGCCTCTTGAAAGGAGGCTTCCTGAGCCTCTTGAAAGGAGGCTTCCAGGCCTCTTGAAAGGAGGCCTGAGCCTCTTGAAGGAGGCTTCCGAGCCTCTTGAAAGGAGGCTTCCGAGCCTCTTGAAAGGAGGCTTCCGAGCCTCTTGAAAGGAGGCTTCCGAGCCTCTTGAAAGGAGGCTTCCGAGCCTCTTGAAAGGAGGCTTCCGGGCCTTTTGAAATGAGGCTTCCGGACCTCTTGAAAGGAGGTTTCCAGGCCTCTTGAAAGGAGGCTGTCGAGCCTCTAGAGAGTAGGCTTTACAGAATCCTAAAGAAGGTTTCCGAACCTCTTGAAAGGAGGCTTCTGAGCCTCTTGAAAGTAGGCTTCCGAGCCTCTTGAAGGAGGCTTCCTGAGGCCTCTTGAAAGGAGGCTTCCGAGTCTCTTGAAAGGAGGCTTCCGAGTCTCTTGAAAGGAGGCTTCCGAGCCTCTTGAAAGGAGGCCTCCGAGCCTCTCGAAATGAGATTTACGAGCCTCTTGAAAGGAGGCTTCCGAGCCTCTTGAAAGGAGCTTCCTCGGTTCTTGAAAAGAGGTTTCCGAGTGTATTGAATGGAGGCTTCAGAGCCATTTGACAGGAGGCTCAAAATCTGAAAATTCATAAATTATCCAATCCAAATTAATCGTGAGTTGAAACGCACTAAACTCCACACCTGAACACTCATGACTGAGTTGAATCATCCATTTGAATCATTGTAGGTTTTCTTTTGCTCTTGTTTGCTAAAACAGTAAATTTTTGTTTGTCGCATTGAATGATGGATACTCTTGCGTGTGTAAACAATAAATTGCTCACAAATTAATTTTAAACTCTTTTTTGGAGTGAAATGATTTTTTGGCAAATGAGTTAATAACTCAGACGTGATGCATTCTTTCTAATTCCAATTTGATGAGAATTGTAAATGATTTTACCAACACTGCTTGCAACGAAGCTACATTTAGCTTTACAGAAAAAGTTGTCATGCCTCTCAAATTAAAAATCAACAATGGTTGTAGTGGCAGGATATAATAGGTTTTGATTGACTAATCGCCATGCATATCATGTACAATGCAAAGTTTTGGAATAAAAAATTACACAATTATCAAAACTTGATCAAAAAGTGTTTAGCGGAATTGTAATACATCCGCCATTACGCATTTTTGTCCGAAGTACCCCCTGGGGCCAGCGAAGGTACCCCCAGGGGTACATGTACCCCAGGTTGAGAATCGCTGTTCTACACTAACAATTCCAAAACCTCCCGTGGCACCTATGAGAGGTCGTAGAGCTCTCTGCATCTTTGTTAAGTAGGTGTTCAACTAACCTTCCTTCCCCTTCCTCAGCATTCGCAAGAACGTGTCCAGGGCAGATCTCGACTATTGAAGAGTGCATTGCTTCCATCTAAGAGATAGTGATTAGTCCCAAATCAATATCTGTGGTAACGGATGAAAGTGATGCTACTCTCATACAATAGTCCAGGCTTGTACCACCTACGAATTTGTGCGAATTGCTCAATGCTAATGCTGATGCCTTCTTTTAGGCTAGTGTCGTTCCATTTAACCCTTTGACTTTGTTTCGTAGACCACTTCTGAAGCCCTTTGACTTGCTTCCCACTCCTTTTGGATTCCTCTATTTCATTGAATAATTCATCCCCCCTCTATCGCGAATAAATAGTCCTCGAGGGTGGATCAATCCTACCTTAAAGGGAAGTTCCCCGATGTCGGAACTGCCCCGCAACTGTTAACTCGCCTCAGTGGGAGACTACCAGCTAAATTATGGAGCCATTAATCTCCTGCAGGAGATCTATCCTACTTCGACGGGGTGTTCCCTGGCGTTGGAAGCTCCTCAGCAATCGACGATTCGCCTCAACGGGACGCCCATCAAGTGCCGAAGTCGATCCAAACATACCAGGTGGAAATGGCGTTCGCTTCAATGGTGCTTCAACGATTCGAGACCGGTACATTCACGCGCGACGAACTAGTCCTTAGCGTGAATCTAGCCTATTCCGATAATCGATTTCCTGTGCCCTTGATCCATTCAGAAGTTGCCCGACAGCGTGAGCTTCCCCGCAACCACACTATGTGGCTACGCGCTCACCGCAAGCTAATGACAAATGCGAAGTTGATAGCTGTCGCTTGCGCGCCTGCTAATTATCATCATCTACCTTCCACGATGATGCGCTTCGCTGATCATGGCCCGTCTTCCTCTATTGCGGTCTACTGCTGTTCCGTGCTCCCATCTCGTTATGGGGGATGTCGGTTATCCTGGTCGCAATCTTGCGTCCACACCACTCCATTGCTCTGCCTTCTGGCCCTTTCTTCCAACAATTTTGTCGGTGGTTATTTCTATTCGGGGGCCTTCAACATCACACTCCTTTCATTGTCGAACCGAAGTGCACACAATGTGCTCAGCCGTTTCTGTAGCTTCTGTACATCTCGAACATGTGGGAATGCAAACCTTTGCATGTACTACCTATAGCATCCGTGGTCTATTAAGAACTGGATCAAGCCAAAGCTCTGCTTTCCATGGAGTCTGTTAATCTAGGCCGACAAACCTGGGGAAAGGTGGTGGGTCCACCTGCCTTAGATCGAGGTGTCGCACTCTCTCTGCGATTTGGCTATAGTTGCTGTCTTGATATTCCTTCGGGAATTACCGATGACCTTGAGGTCGTAGCACTCCTAGTATTTTTAGGCTACCAGTTTAATGGGACCGTGGGTACGCATGCTGCCTCGCGAGATACGGGTAGTCATAAGATTTCGGGCAGATTGCTCCATGTGTTCCATGCAGACACCTCGACTGGACCTCCTTTCATAATTATGGAATCGCAATGCTTGCTGGAGAACACCCTCGAGATATTTGTAATCACCCTTGATGGACGCTTGCAGTAGTTCTTGACAAGACTGTTGAAGCTTAGCTCAGTCGAAAATTATCCCCAGTGTTTGGGAGCTGGTCCTTACCTTCCCTCCGATGTGGACTGTATTAGAGTGGGTGGGTGACGCATCCTGCTGCCGTTATACGCACAACTGTCCCATGTACATAGGGAATCCCAGCAAACATGGGACAAATATGCGTATGACGGCAGCCTGGTAGCTGAGGTGAACTTGACGGGCTCAATTATTTTTATTCCGGGGTATTTCGGTGGACTACTTTGTCGGTTTATCCACAATGCAACTATTACATTCAACACAATATATTCATAAGCGTCCATTGCACATAACATTTTAACTATACAATAACTACACTTTATTAGACAGGAATTACATTTATTTCTACTTACTGAACATGTATTTTGGGTCAAGCTTTCATTAAACATTTGGGCACAGACTCCATCTGATAAGATAGGCGACGTTTCGAACTTCATACTACGGTCATCGTTACGTCGTCGGTTTATCCTGCTAGCTTGATTCCTGGTGGGAGCAATACCTTAGCATAACCTTAGCAGACCTTCGTATATTACGTCCCACAACAGTGTAAGGTGGCGATCCACCATTACGCCTAGGAGTTTTACGGTTTTATTGGCGGGAATGGTGGTTCCGTGGATGTCCTTCGAGAGGTCGGCAAAAACTTCTTCCATAGCGATCAGAAAAAGTGTGACCGTGATAACGCAACCTTTTCCTTCAAGAACTTGGATGCATGTTCCCCGAGTTTGACCCGGTTGGAGTGGTCAAGCAGGAAGTTTTTATTTAATCGGAGGATGTTTCCAGAGATCGCCTGAAGCGCCAGTTTCTTCAGGCTCAATGGGGTCTAGGTACGGTTGTACGCTCTGGAGATGTCTAATGATATAATTTTGGCGTGCTTAGCTGCTGCCTTGGATTCATCAGGTATTTGGCCCAGGGAGGCAAGGTACGTGCCGGTGTCACGGCTGGCCCGGAACGCATGCTCCCGGTTGTCCAATCGGTCGGTGTTTTCGAGGTACTCCGTTAATCTCCTGTTGACTAGACGCTCCATTACTTTGGCTCCAACGTTGGCCAAGGCTATGGGTTGGTATCCTTCTGTTTCGTTGGCCGGGCACTGGCTTTTGGGGATCGGGACGACCAAACTGGGTTTCTATTCTGGCGGGAAAGTGCCATTCAACCACTCCTTATTAATCGCTTCTAGGAGGGCGACTTTTCCGCTTTGGGGCAGGTTCTTCAGCATAGGATAGCCTAGCTGTCCAGAACGGCTGACTTTCTCCTTCTCTTATTCAACGCGAATTCCAGTTCCACCAGCGAGAAGGGCTGGTTGGAGTTTTCTCCCTTGTCCCTTGTCTCCCGAAATGTTCCGCCAGCGCATCCACAATGAGGGTCAGGTCTCGCTATACCCTTCGCGCATCTCTTTCCTGAGAAACAGTTGACTCTCTGCCATAGTATGGTTGACGACTGCTCGCTGGAAACATCGTCGAGGAACTACGTCCACGACTTCTACTTGGCCTCCCGAATGGTTTGGCTGCAGTCGTTTCTGCCACCTGGTACTCGGTGCATGTCATGGTGAGATCTGTGGTGTCCGATGCTATGCGTTTTTTGATCCTTTTAAGCGCACGGAGAGTTATGTGTTTTACCGCCATTTTGACCTCTTCGCTTCACAAGTGACCGACTTTTGCGTTTGAGCTGGTTTTCGGGATTGTTTTGTTAGCGGCCCTGAGAATGGCCACGGATAGCTTGATGACTGAGGGTGGAAGCGGCTCCAATCGGCATGGTCGTAGAGCCAGCGCGATCACTGGAACATCTCTGTTGGCGTGCTGTCGAGTTCCACGAGGAAGGGTGCGTGGTCGCTTCCTCGCTTCCTCTGATATCACCGTCCATCGACCTAGAGAAGCCAACCAATCACCGAGCTCGAGGCTAGTGATTCGTCAATGGCGGACTCCACTAACCCTCGGTGAAGGGTGGGAGTGCCATCGTTTAGCACAGCTAGACCTGCAACGGCTGCTGTGTCGAAGACTGCGTTTCCTCGTGTGTTGCTGGAACGGATACCCCAGGAGTGGTGGTAGCCGTTCGTGTCACCAAGTATGATCACCGGCGATAGCAGTTTTTCAAAACCAACTTGCCTTGCTGGCCCGTGAGCCTTCTGGGAATGTAACTGGAAACTATGGGGGAAGCCAGATAAGGGAATTTCATAGAAATTTTCAATTTTCATTTCATTGGGAAATTGATATTTTCCCAGAAAATTCTTCGGAATTTCCACAGTAATGTTTTTTTTTAATTTACTGTGGAAAAAATCATCGGAATGTGAGCTTCGTTTCGGTGCGGATTAAGGAGACACTGGCGACAGACGTCTGCAAGTGCGTGCTGTGGAGTGTGGGTTCATCTCTTACCCCAGTAGGAAAAAGCCCAGATTAAAAATGCTCAAAACACGCTTAAAAAGACTCATTCACATTTTTAAATATTCAGGTTTTTTTTTCAGTTTTAAAAAAAAATTCCAGGGGGACCCTTGGGAAAAAACAATGATTTTTCAATAATTCCAAAATGTAATGTCCGATTAAGCCAATTTTCAATAGCAAACAATGGGATCGCATTTCCCGTCGAAAGCAACTTGTTGCGAGTAAATCGGATGCTATGTTCCAAAAAGTGTGTCTAAAAAATTTGTACACATACGCACATACATGCATACAGACATCACCTCAGTTCGTCGAGCTGAGTTGATCGGTATATAACATTATGGGTCTCCGGGCCTTCTATCAAAAGTTCTTTTTCTGAGCAATCATAATGCCTTTCGGTACAACTTTGTTGTATCAAATATATGAGGGTATGCGATGACACACTTTTTCCTAACGAAACGAAACGAAACGAAATTTAAAATGTCTATGTTGATTCGGATCGAAACGAAACGAAATATGGATTTACTTTCGAAACTTCGAAACGAAACGAAATCAAGGTTCATTTGATTCGAAATTTTTCGAAACGAAACGAAATTTCAATTTTTTCCGCAGAATTTTGATTAAATTGGTTTTCTATTATGTACGCAATTCGGACTTCGAAGTCAAATAACTGTTTTACGACCAAAAGAGTTATAATAACAGAAGAGGCAGTCTGTGATAAATCACCGCATTCTTGCATATACCATTGGCGATAAGGAAATAACCCAGCATTATGCCGCTACAAAGCAAGACCATGCTGAGGGTGGCTGGGTTCGATTCGGTGCCGGTCTAGACAATTTTCGGATTGAAATTGTCTCGACTTCCCTGGGCATAAAAGTATCATCGTGTTAGCCTCATGATATACGAATGCAAAAATGGTAACTTGGCTTAGAAACCTCGCAGGTAATAACTGTGGGAGTGCTTAATGAACACTAAGCTGCGAGGCGGCAATGTCCCAGCGGGGGATGTAATGCCAACGAAGAAGAAGAAGAAGGTGCCGCTTTCATATCAGAAAGTATAAAAAAATATAGAAATTGTGGGATTTTTCATATACCGATTCAAATTTCGTTTAAAACCTTAGTTCACTTAAGAATAATGTAATTATGCTGAAGCATACTTCATATTGTCTTGCCAGCGTGGTTTTATAGTATTGAGCTACTTCAAAATCAGAAAATTAATGCTTAAATTTATTTTTTTATTTAGTGGGATACTCAATTATGTATCCACATCTGCCAGGCGCATACACAGATAGAGAATTGATATTTGAAAAGGGCGTAACAGCCAAAACTTCTAGACCAACATTTGAAAAGGGCGTAACAGCCAAAATTTATTCCTTCTGATTCTTCGTCTACATATAAAGCTATATATGTGGACAAAGAATCAGAAGGAATAAATTTTGGCTGTTTGTCGCTTTCCAAATGTTGGTCTAGACTTATTCCTTCGTATTATTCGTGCACATATATATAGCATACATTTGCTCACTAGAAGAATCCTGTGCACCTTTCTAAAATACACAAAGATCTGTTATGTCAGCTGTTATGGTCAGTATGAGCCAAAAGCAATCATAAGTAAAGAACTTTCAGCAATTTTAATAATCTTTCAACCCGTTCTGGATTTTTTTTGCAATTTCTATGCGAAGATCTAGAAATGCCCACAAATCTTCAATGTTCCTTACATATTTTGGAAATAGTCAAAGAAGAGCTTAGCTTGATGAACTGTACACATCATAATTGCTAATCATGATTGTCCGAAAAACAGCAAATATGCACAGCTCACCAATTAAATAATATTCTTGGGATACAAAAAAGTTATTCTTATTGTATACTTGCTTCGGAGTTTCCAAATCATGACCAATAACGATGCTGGTCACGTCCTTACAGTCAATTTAGGTTTAGAAGAGGAAAATTAGTTTAACACTCATTGTTATAAAACAGCAGCTCTTAACCTTTTTCTTGAGAGGTACCCTTCGAACTTTTGCATTAATTGAGGTACCCCCTATGATTTTTTTTGCTGTAAATGAAAATAATCGTAGCGCTTGAAGTATATAAAAAATGGACCTGAAATCTAACGAAATATATGGCTCTCCATAAACTTTTCTGAAATTTTCATTTTTCTTTAAATTTCCCAATTAAAATTAAGTTCTTACATCAAGAGCCTCTTGAAAGGAGGCTTCCGAGCCTCTTGAAAGGAGGCTTCCGAGCCTCTTGAAAGGAGGCTTCCGAGTCTCTTGAAAGGAGGCTTCCGAGCCTCTTGAAAGCAGGCTTCTAAGCCTCTTGAAAGGAGGCTTCCGAGCCTCTTGAAAGGAGGCTTTTGAAAGGAGGTTTCAGAGCCTCTTGGAAAGAAGCTTCAGAGCCTTTTGGAAAAAAGATTCCGAGCCTCTTGAAAGGAGGCTTCCAGGCCTCTTGAAAGGAGGCTTCCAGGCCTCTTGAAAGGAGGCTTCCAGGCCTCTTGAAAGGAGGCTTCCAGGCCTCTTGAAAGGAGGCTTCCGAGCCTCTTGAAAGGAGGCTTCCGAGCCTCTTGAAAGGAGGCTTCCGAGCCTCTTGAAGGAGGCTTCCGAGCCTCTTGAAAGGAGGCTTCCAAGCCTCTTGAAAGGAGGCTTCCGAGCCTCTTGAAAGGAGGCTTCCGAGCCTCTTGAAAGGAGGCTTCCGAGCCTCTTGAAAGGAGGCTTCCGAGCCTCTTGAAAGGAGGCTTCCGAGCCTCTTGAAAGGAGGCTTCCGAGCCTCTTGAAAGGAGGCTTCCGAGCCTCTTGAAAGGAGGCTTCCGAGCCTCTTGAAAGAAGGCTTCCGAGCCTCTTGAAAGAAGGCTTCCAAGCCTCTTGAAAGGAGGCTTCCAAGCCTCTTGAAAGGATGATGATGATGATGATGATGATGATGATGATGATGATGATGGTCCCGCCACATACCCCTACAAAGGTTTGAGCTGGACGAGTTATCTTTAAGATAATTAAATAAGATCAATGTAATCGGTTTTGCAAACAAACGATCCGATTGTATATACAGATATAAAATCCAAAATACAATTCCATACTGTACAGCAAAAATAAATTGGTAAAATGAACTAAAGAACTACACCTAGAATTTTTGTAATCAACAGTAGTGATACATGGAGCTCATCAAAAGCTAAACTTGTGAAACCTCTCGCACAGATTTCAAAAGCTCCGCCAAACATCGCGTTCTTTTCACAAACCAATATCGCAATCTAAAACTCACATGTATCTGAACATGGATCATTAGGTTCGACAACCAAACATCAAAACTTGTGTAACCGCTCCGTCGATAACAAAAGTTTCGGAACAACCGCGAGTACAAAATAATCTACCAGAAGGCTTACTACTAATTCAAGAGCATGATTCAACAGTTCGAAATATACAAGTTTTAAAATAAATTTAAAATCATTCATATCTGTAATCCGCGCACGATGCTCAAACTTTTGTAGACTACACAAAGAAAGGTTTAAAAATAAACTACGTCAATAAATTAAAATCCATCATCATCATCGAGGCGAACGTTATAGCTTATTAATGCCTCAATAAATAATAAAAATTAAAAATTGTCCATAAAAGTCATCCGTTGTTAAAAACTTCGTCAAGATACATGTGTTAACGGGTAGCTGTTCAAAAGGCAGCTTTGACGTGTGAAATACATTGTCTCTTAAACTGTGTTAGCGTGACTGCACGTTTGATGTGTGAAGGCATCGAATTGAAAACATTTATACCTTTAAAAAACAAAGAGTTTTGTGAAGCGCCATACAGAAAATAGGGTGTTCTCACATTATCCGCGTGTCTAGTATTATAACTATGAATATCACTTCCTCTTTCAATTCGATCACACAAATATCGAGGCAGTAAACCGTTTATTACTTTAAAAATGAACACCATAGTCAAGTACACTATTCTTTGCTTCACTGACAGGAAAGTTGAGGAAGTGAATCTATCACATTTTAAAATCAAACGCATTATTTTATTTTGTAAGCGCTGCAATCTCGATATTTGTGTTTCGTTAGCCAAGAAAAGGATGGAAGGGCAAAAATCCAGATGAGGAGAGATGATTGATTTATACAAGAGTTTTTTGATACCAATAGTCAAATCGTGTTTCAATCGACAGAGCATTCCATACTTCTTGGCTATTTTCTTGATAATAATGTCAATTTGTGTGTCAAATTTTAGCTTGTCATCAATAATCACTCCAAGATATTTAATGTCACAGACGCGATCAATTGTCTCATCATCAATTTTAACTGAGACGTCCTCATTTTCTCGGGTTCGCGAAATTACCACGTATTTTGTTTTATTAATATTCAATTTCAATTGTTTTTATTTCAACCATCTACTTAGAGAGTGTAAATCCTCGCTCAAGCGTGAAACGGCATCTGCTAAATTTTTAGCTGCAATGAATATCACGGTGTCATCAGCAAAAGATTTATATCACAAAATCGTAAAACTCGTCGCATGTCCTTTATATACATATTGAATAAAATCGGCCCTACTACACTTCCCTGTGGCACTCCTAGCGTGTTCTCCACGGGACTAGAAACAGAATCATTAAAAGCAGTCCTTTGAGATCTGTCAGACAAATAGCTTTCAAACCAATTGTATGCAGATCCCGAAATTCCAAAGCGCTTGATTGTGCTCAACAATAAGGGCCGAGAAATTGTCTCAAAAGCGTTTTAGATCCAAGAACACAGCAACAATTGTATCTTTACGCTCTACATTTTCCTTCCATTTAGCTAATACCAAGTTCAATGCGGTTTCACAAGAATGACCTTCTCGATATCCCGATTGTTCCGGTATCAGCAAGTTATTTCTATTCAAATACTCAAGCAGCTGGCCTTTTACTACAAATTCCAAAATTTTCTCTAATGTGTGCAACATATTGATAGGACGAAACTCTTCGGCTTTAATCGTCCCAGCAACTTTTTGAATCGGAATCAATAGAGATTCCTTCAAACTTGTGGCACGTGCCCAGTTCGTAAAGATTCATTTATAAGGTCCAGCAAGCTGTGTCCGATGACAGCAAAGCAGTCTTGTATTACCTTGGCATTAACATTATCGACTCCAGCCGTTTTCCAATTGAAAAGCAAATATTTTCAAGTTCTTCTAATGTTATTGGGTGAAATCCATCAAATCTACAATTAAAATTAATCGGCTGTTTTATTTCGTCAGGCTCATCAACTAACTCAATTGACTGGTTAATCAGTGAGACACTGTTGACGAAATATTGATTGAATTTATCTGCAATAACTTGTTCTGACTGTTCTAATGTGCCATCGAAGGTTATGGATCGCGGTTTGCTACTATTAGGTTTTAACAAGGATTTCAAAATTTTCCATAACTCTTTGCTGTTGTTTTAATGCTGATCAATTTTCCTCTGAATATATTCGCATCTCGTTTTTTCAACATATGCGAATATTTATTACGCGCGACCTGATACCTTTTCCAATGAATAGCATTATTACTTCTACAAAATTTTCTGTACAATTTGTCCCTTTTACGTTTGAATCGTAAAAGATCCAGATTGTACCAGCTGTTCGAGTTTTTCAGAGATACATATTTATGTTCTATTAGATTATTGGTACAGGTTTTCAAAACGTCAGTAAGAACAGCTGATTTTTGATCTAACGAACCGACGTTTGATTGAAAATCCACGTTTCTTGCGACAATAGCTTGTTTCGAATATTTTCTCCAGCACTTTAATTTGATAAGAGCACTATTATTATCACTATTATCATCTACGTTAATTACTAGAGTTTCATGATCGGTTATTTTCAAATCACAAATCGTTACCGTACTAACGGAATCGAAATTAGAATATACATGATCAATTAAAGTTCTACTGTGCTGAGAAATACGTGTGTAATCGAAGACCTTTTGTTTCAAATCAAAAAGTCTGCTAACCGTTTCAAATGATTCGAATTATGGATGTCACACCAATTGATATTAAAATCGCCAGCGAGTATATTTAATTTACTAGGATCTATGAACATCTCCAACCAGTTCTCCAAAATTTCAACAAATCGCTGGTCATTTGAACTGGGAGAGTGATATAAAACTCCATAGTTACCCATCTTCATGCCACGTTCAACTGCAATGCCTAAGAACCAGTTACCATCACAAACTTCGTTCAATTGAAGCTTGAATTGAACCGATTCTTTGACATAAATAGCAACACCGCCAGTGTGTCTTGAATGTGATAAACAAGCAGCTACACTGTAACCCGGGATACTGTATTGTTCGAAAGAATCACTGTCAACGATATGCGTTTCAGATAAAAAGACTAAAAATGGACGTTTATCTTCTACAAGCTGACGTAATGCAACGTAGTTTGTAGAGAGACCTGCAATGTTCAAATACAAAATATCGAATTTATTTACATTCATACTAGAACTTGGTTGCTATTCATTGAAATGCAAGCTGCTCTTTTTGCGATCAACTAATCTTTTATACACTTTGCATTCAGTACTGAATGCTCCGTGTTTAACGTCCAAATTCGTTTTACGTTCTTGATTCATTTTATTACAATTAACACATTTCAATACAGATGACGTGCATTCAGATGTCTTGTGAGGTCCACTGCACTTAGAGCACGCGATAACGTTTTTGCAATCTGTGCTCATGTGCCCAAATTCTCCACATTGAAACACCTAAGAATACTAATCTCAGGAACAACAAGGCACCGATCAAACCTTATATTAACTTTCTTCGCGGTCAACAAACAGCTATGACTGTCTTTATCGACTTCAATCACAACGTTGTACTTGTTGTATTTGAAACGAGGATTTTCAAACACCCGTAGCACTTTTACATCATTGATAGCGATGTCTTCATGCTGATCTTTTAAAATCTGAATGAAGGCATCGGAGGAAAGTTCTCGCTCATGCCCATCACTTTTAACCTTGGCACCGATGAGGGAACAACAGCATTGTAATTTTCACCCAACTCGCTTTGAATGCCTTCTTTCACAACATTAATACTATATCCTGTTGCACACTCAGCAATAATAGAGCCGTTTTTCCCGTTTCTAAAGTTACTGATTTTGTGTGTTTTTGGATCTAATTTGGTGGTCAAAAATTTCCGAGTATCATCGCTACTCTGGTTGGACTCTTTCGGTTTTATCACTATAACCGGACGAGCCTTACGAACAACCTTCACATCATTAGCGGTCGTACTTTTTGTCTTAGCTTTATTACTACTATTACTTTTCATCCCAGTGCACTTCTTCTTAACAATATCCGCGAAACTAACCTTTTCATTAAAAACATCATCAGACGCGTCGTCTGCTTCCTGAACCTTTCGCTTTTTACCTCTGGGATTAAGTGCCGACTCCGAAGTCGAACGAGATGAACCTTGCATTACATTCATTGCATCTACTTTACTGCGCGCATCAAATTGTAAAATGAACCTTTCATATTTTCCAACTCATTTCCAATTAAATCCGAAAACCAGAGACTGCATTGTCTAAGGCATTTTGTACCTTTTTCCCCAATTGCTCCATCCCGTCTTTCAACGCGATGTTTATCTGAGCAACAATATTGTCTCGAATACCACCGATCGAATCAGAGAGTGAAGAAATCTTCTTCATCTCTTCTTCCAACTTTTGTGTATTCGAGAACAGAATATTCTGCTCGCCACAACACTGGCTTGATAAACATTGATCACACTTGAACACAACATTTACATTCTCCGTGACCAGCTTTGCCAATGGTTTGGTCATGGAAGTGCACTTGTAGTGGTACACTTTAGCGCAACCACAACCCGAACAACTCATAGGCAAATCGCTGGGCAGGACCCCCATACCGCACTCACTGCACTCAACCATCTCGCTACTACCTTCACACAGCTCAAACGGTACCAATGCAGACGACACAAAACACAAAGAAACAATAAAGGCGCAAAATGTTACCGGCCGCCAGCTGCTGCTGGGGCAGAAAATCCACAATTAAACGAAAATAACCAGCAGCGACAACCTGTCGGCTAGTTATCTCGATGCAGAAAACACTTGGGCACGCAAAGGAACTGTATTTCCCGCGGCCCTTGAACAATTTCACACGTTAATTGATTTTTATTTATCACTGCACTGCAGAAACAAACTACACCGTTCACCGTTTCACCAAAAAAAAATGGAGGCTTCCGAGTCTCTTGAAAGGAGGTTTCCAAGCCTCTTGAAAGGAGGCTTCCAAGCCTCTTGAAAGGAGGCTTCCAAGCCTCTTGAAAGGAGGCTTCCAAGCCTCTTGAAAGGAGGCTTCTGAGGCTTTCGAAATAAGATTCGAGGTTCCAAGCATCTTGAAAGAAGAACTCCGACCCTCTTTAAGGGAGGACTTCGAGCCTCTTGAAAGAGGCCTTCCGAGCCTTTTGAAAAGAGCTTTCCTAGCCTTTTAAAAGAAGGAGAAAAAAAGAAAGTTTAAAGAAGAAAGCTTAAAAGAAGATTTCCGGGCCTCTAGAAAGGAGGCTTCCAACCCTCTTGAGAGTAGGCTTCCGAGCCTTTTGAAATGAGGCTGTCGAAATCCTGTTTAAAAATCCCTTCCGAGCCCCTTAAAAAGATCCGAGATCCGATCCCAATTAAAATTAAGTTCTTACATCAAGAGCCTCTTGAAAGGAGGCTTCTGAGCCTTTGAAAGGAGGCTTCCGAGCCTCTTGAAAGAAGGCTTGCGTGCCTCTTGAAAGGGGCTTCCGATCCTCTTGAAAGGAGGCTTCCAGGCCTCTTGAAAGGAGGCTTCTGAGCTTCTTGAAAGGAGGCTTCCAGGCCTCTTGAAAGGAGGATTCCGAGCCTCTTGAAAGGAGGCTGCCAAGCCTCTTGAATGGAGGCATTCGAGCCTCTTGAAAGGAGGCTTCCAGGCTTCTTGAAAGGAGGCTTGCAAGCCTCTTGAATAGAGGCTTCCAGGCCTCTTGAAAGGAGGCTTCCAGGCCTCTTGAAAGGAGGCTTCCGAGCCTCTTGAAAGGAGGCTTCCGATCCTCTTGAAAGGAGGCTTCTAATCCTCTTGAAAGGAGACTTCTGAGCCTTTTGAAAGGAGGCTTCCGAGTCTCTTGAAAGAAGGATTCCGAGCCTCTTGAAGGGAGGCTTTCAAGACTCTTGAAAGGAGGCTTCCGAGCTTCTTGAAAAAAGGCTATCGAGCCTCTTGAAAGAAGGCTTTCAAGCCTCTTGAAAGGAGGCTTCGGAGCCTCTTGGAAGAAGGCTTTCGAGCCTCTTGGAAGGAGGCTTCCGAGCCTCTTGAAAGGAGGCTTCCGAGCTTCTTGAAAAAAGGCTATCGAGCCTCTTGAAAGGAGGCTTCCAAGCCTCTTGAAAGGAGGCTTCCAAGCCTCTTGAAAGGAGGCTTCCAAGCCTCTTGAAAGGAGGCTTCCAAGCCTCTTGAAAGGAGGCTTCTGACGCTTTCGAAATAAGGTTCGAGGTTCCAAGCATCTTGAAAGAAGAACTCCGACCCTCTTTGAGGGAGGGCTTGAGCCTCTTGAAAGAAGCCTTCCGAGCCTTTTGAAAGAGCTTTCCTAGCCTTTTAAAGAAGGAGAAAGAAAAAAAGAAGGTTTAAAGAAGAAAGCTCAAAAAAGATATCCGGGCCTCTAGAAAGGAGGCTTCCAACCCTCTTGAGAGTAGGCTTCCGAGCCTTTTGAAATGAGGCTGTCGAGCCTGTTTAAAAACCCCTTCCGAGCCCCTTGAAAAGATCCGAGGCTTTTAAAATAAGCAGAAATAAATGGAAATTTCTATAAAAACGGCTTGGCCGTTAAACAAATGTTTTTGAACATCTTATAATAATGTTTCCGGGTCACTTGAAAGGTGGCTTCCGAGCTGATTGGAAGGAGGCCTCCGAGAAGCGCAGAAGGATGCTTCCAATTCTATTGCAACGAAGCAACTGAGGTTTTCGGGAAGAAGTCTTCATGTCTTTCAAATGGAGGCTTTCGAATCTGTAGACTCCAAATTTTAGTTATAATCAAATTATTCAACATTCTGTTTTGACCCGGTAGGTTGCATAGAAGATTTTTAAATTTGTTCATCGAGGTTTTGCTCTTTTGATCTTTTGTCCCACATCTCTTCATCCATTGTACTGGTTGTGGAGGACAGGATTCAATAGGCCATGATTTACTGATAAAGGAGGTATTTTGGACCACCAGTTCGACATATTTTGGACCACTGAGTATTATGTACAAGACAAAGTTTAAAAATAAAAAAATACAAAACTTTATCAATGAGGTTGGATTAAAATTGTAATTCATCCGCCATTAAGCAGGTCGTCCGAGGTACCCCTGGGCCCGGCGAAAGTACCCTCAGGGTACATGTACCCCAGGTTGAGAACCGCTGTTATAAAAGACCGAGTAATGCTCTGCATCTCCGTGAGCGCTACGGGAAAGGAATCGTTGGCTAGTAGAGAAGGGAATTCAAGCGACTGAATATTTATTGTAAACAAAGTTATTTGAAAACAAGAAGACGAAAACTGTTTTTCAAATCAATCCAACACATGTGCTTCGTTTAATAAGCTTCTACAATACGATCGATTCCGCACTAAATAATTCTGTGCTCTTTGATGCAGACATTAGTTTTATCACTTCGCGTTCTCCCACACTAGCTGGCGTGATCAGCGTCTACAACATCGATTATACACTGGTTAAACAAATTTCTGCTACGCAAGGTGGATTTTTTCACTTCGCTTCTCCCGGACTAGCGGCCGTAAAGTAAAAAATATCACAAAATATAAATTTGAAACTTGGAAACACTGAAGACGATTTATAGAAGCAAACTACATACGTATTTGTCGACTAAGAATGGGGTTATGTAGTAAGCGTTAATAGAATAAACTGTATAACTCAAAGTTTTTAAAACAACTTAACGATTTTGTTCAGCGGCGCAGCCAAAATTTTTTATAAAATAAAGAATTTACTTACTTACTTATGGATCCTGTACACCTCCGGTGGTGCAAAGGGCCGACTTGAAAGATCTCCATCCTTCCGAAATTTTTGTAATTTTACGAAACGAAACGAAATCAAGAAATGTGATATTACGTATAGTGCGATAGTGGATGCAAAATTTGATCATCAACATTTTATGCTCTTCATGCCGGATGGCTAATAGCCGAAACGTAGGCAATTTACTGTTAAAATGCAATTTTAACATTGGTTGGCGAAATTAAAATTTTCAATAGTTAAATCCATTGATCAATTGTTTACAATAGTTGTAAAGAATCTTAGAGAGTTTACTGGTCGACTCACACCAAAATCTCCGAAATCCGTTGTAAAACGGCTGAATTATTGGCTCGTACTTCCTGACCTCTTTTCGTGACGGTCCCAAATCTGAAACTTTGGAATGACCCATCTATCTTACCGAAGGACGTAATACTACGTCAAAAAACTTTTCGTAAAGCGTGAAGATGTCCAATCTGTTGTCTAATGGTAAGTGTCAAGTATTCAGTTTGTGCGGTCTTGCTCGAAGACGGTGATATATCTTTTAAATTGGTAATTGGTGCTTTATTAAAAACGATAGCCTGTTAGTACAAGACTTTTGATCTGGTTTAAATGTTTGTTTACGGGAATTTCCTGTAAACCTGATATATTATTAATATTTACTTGTAATATGTATTAGATTCATTTATGTATTAGATTCAATTGATATCAACTATCTATTACTCTCTCCCTTTCAGGCCTGGTGGTGAACGGTTTCATCAACGTGGTCATCACAACGATCGAGCGACGATTCGGACTAAGATCAACGCAGACCGGCCTAGTGGCCAGTGGGTACGACATCGCCTCATTTTTGTGCCTGGTACCGGTGTCGTACTTCGGCGGACGGCTCGGTGCCTCTAAACCACGCTGGATCGGATGGGGCGTTGTGGTGATGGGTCTCGGTGCGCTTGTGTTTGCGCTGCCACACTTTCTGGTCGGACAATACCGGGCAACCAACTCCGAGCAGAATGTTTGCCTCGTCGGGGGAGATTCTTTGGTCAACGATAGCAGTGCCGCCGCCGCCGCTTCTCGTTTGGTAGGGGAGGTACGTATTTGGCTTGTCGTCGCCAAATTTATTGGTTGGCTGCTAATTAATAAGATTAAGTGCTGTCAAATCGGTTGGAACATTGTATCTGATCGCCAAAGTTCATAACTGGTAATAGCAGAGAATGGAATGAAATATGTTTTCGGCATATTGAAACTGTAAGGAAGATGAGCTTTGTGGGACGTGACGTAAAAGTTTTTGTTTTGGATTTGCCTTCATGTTGATTGATAATAATTCATTCAGCGTACAAAATAGTATATGCTTGTCAACGTACGCTGAGAGTTAGATAGCATTGAGTTGTATTTTCATTTCGCCACACTGAATGAGCGCATTTCAACGGTTGCATGACGGTTATTTAATTAATAAACCTAGGATCAGAGACGAGCCAGCCTTGGGCTGAAAGTCTCCCTAATAAAGATTAAAAAAACCTATAAACAGTGCAGATACGCAGATAGGTACCTATACTGTTCTGGATTCATCCGACGACCTTTTCTATGTTTTATGTTAATTGTAAGGTCTTCCTTTTTAATTCGATCTCTTTCCCACCAAATCTTTTCCCACATTTTTACTCGGAAAAACTTTTCCTCACATTTTTCCAACACTATCTGTTTCAGAGCTGCATGCTGTCCAACGGCTCCTTGGCACCGGACGGCACGGAAAATCTCTCCTGGAATGTTTGGTTTTTCTTCACCGCCCAGCTACTGTTGGGTGCCGGCGCATCGCCTCTGTACACCCTCGGAGTCACCTTCATCGACGAGAACGTCTCCAAGAAGATGTCATCTGTTTATTTAGGTGAGTCAATGAATTCCACGGAAGGGGAAAATTATCTCCAAGGATCCAAAGGGTGTGGGAAAAGCAGCATGGAGACTAATAAAAGAAACGGGGCGATAAAACAAGATGATGAGGGTGTCCAAAAACGGAGCTTATTTGGCTTGGTGACTGGGGAAAACGTGGATTAGAGGGGGGGAGTTGTCGCTTTGTTTGGGTGTACAGGAAAGGTGCTAGCAGTTTGTTATTGTTTTGAATTGCTCCTTTTAGTACACGGGTGATTTGACGACGGGTTCATAGAGATTTTTTATGCGAGGATATTTGTGGTTGGTTTCACTTTACCTCCAGCATGTGTAGAAGTACAATAGAGCACAGTTTATGGAATGTAAACAACATTTCAGAATGCATAATTTTTATCAGTATTTACGGTGAAAAGGGTTTTATTTTATATGTCTCATGGAAAAAAAGGTTATTGTCGATCTATGATGCTTAGCTTAGCTTTTTCAACGGGTTAGTTGTGTTATGCAAAGCCGTCGTCCAAAAGTATGATATATACTTAAACTCGATATACACTGGATTCTGTTTTTACACGATTCATATTTTCTCAATTTTCCACTCATCCTAAATGTTCAATCTATATCAATTATCATGTGATTTTTCTTTGATTTATCCTGGATTTTTTAAAACATGTTGCGAAGAGATTGGTGGTAAATTGAAGTCACACGATCAAAAACACGAGCGAAAAAAATCGTGTAAAAACAAAATCCTGTGTATTCGGGAAACGCGGACTAAGAAACTAGATTTAGTAGATTTCAGCTACTCATATAGGCGGTTGACGTTACGAAAAGTGCGGTTTTGTGGGGAGCAATGTGCTCCTAACCCGATGCTTTGTCTTTTTCATCGGTTTTAATTGTAGGGGAGTTGTGAGTAAAATCGACACTGCGGGTAAAACCGACACCACTTCAAATCTCTGATTTCAAGTGATTATCGGACAGATTTTCGACAAACTTTGAATAAACGTTCGATTTCCTGTATTTCTAGTCATTTTGTAACTGGCGGAGACGTGTAAGTGGCATAATAAACAGACAATTAGCATTGATCACCATTGAGGAGATGAGTTATGTAAAATTTAAGCATCGGTGTATAAGCTTTTTCGATAATAATTAGTTGATTTTCAGTATTTCCATCTCTAATCCATAATTGAACATCATTTTGGGTATGTGGTGGAAAAATAGTTAACTTTTCTAATAATAAACATCCACATGTATCTCATCATTATTATGTTATCTGTTGGGGTAAATTCGGCACCTGCCATCGAATCACAAAATTACTCTGTTTTAATATACTCATAATTCGCATAATATAATTCAAGTATTGGAAAACGAGGCGCCGGGGAATATAACTTAATCATGGACTGAATACATATGTATTACATATCATATCATCATTGGGCGTGACAATAGGTCTAGAGGGAAATATTGAGTCATCAAGGAAAACCTATAGGTCGGATAACAATAGCGCTTAAAGAAGAACCGTATTTCTAGGTTTATTTTGCTCTTGGATTTATCCAATTCGTAAGTGTTGTTCTTTCATGATCCATTTTCACCTGTGTAAACATATAGCTTGTCACCTACGGAACTAGTCATTTTCATTTCTTGTCATAACTGCACCATACGCATTTATTTTAAATCGCCGTTATAAACAACTTTTCAAAATAAGTGAAATATAGTTCAATATTTACAGTACAGGCCGGACTCGATTATCCAGAGTGTTGAAAAAAATTTTACTCCGGATAATCGAACCCTCCGGATAATCGAGCCATTTTTTGTTGTCGCTGAAAATTTAATCTTTGCTCAAATAATCTTTATTCTAGTTATATAAAATCTAATAAAATATCCCGTTGGTCCGTTCATGGGTTCTGACTACCGTTAGAGGTCAGCGCCGATCCAAAAATCGTCAGCGGCGGCGTTTGTCATAATTTTGGTCAGCGAAGGCTTTGCGATTTTTTTCAGGATATTTTTAAGACATTAACGGGAGAATCTTTTTATTTCGCCGGAAAAATCGAATGAACTGTCCCAGAAGTTTTCCAAACTTTCGACAGGAAATACTCTTAAGTTTTCACCGGAATTTCTATGGAATTTTCACGGGAAATTGTTTAGAAGTTTGCCTATGCCACCGGACATGTACGCTACGATTTGTTTTCTCGTCGAGAATTTTCCTGAGTTTCCTCTAAACAGAATTTCCTTTTTAAGTTTCACAAAAACTGTTTCCAACGGAATTTCAACGGGATTTTTTTCGGAATTTCTTTGGATCTCTACTTGAAATTTTTTATGTTGCCCATTAGTAATTCTTCGAAAATTCTACGAGAAAATTTTCAAAAGACGAAGGGTTGTTTGGTTGAAAATCATTCGGTGGAAAGTGGAAAGTCGAATACCACTTGGGCGAATAATACGTTAAGCCGAAAGCTATCTAGCCGAATTACATTTGTTCGATACGGTTATTATGTGGAAAACGGTTTGACGGTACAACCAAACTAGTCATTTGGCTGGAAAAGCCATATTATCTAACCTGTCGTTTGGTCGAATAGACATTGTCGTCGAAAATTCCATTTGACCGAAACGGTTGTTTGGCAGGAAGGCCAATTTGGTCGAAAATGTCATTCGGCCGATCGGATTATATGGTGAAAAACGTCGACCCGGCCAAACGCTATTTTTGAACGAATGAGCTGTCGGAGTAAACCGAGGAGTAATCATATTTTCGGCCAAATTATCAGTTCGGCCGTATGATCTTCACCCGTACGTCGCTTTCAGCCAAATGACATTTTTGGCCAAACCGTTTTCGACCTTATGTCACCTCGTCCGACCAAGCAACATTTTCGGTCAAACGATTTTTTCTTTCGGCAGCTCGGGCAAACAACACTTTCTGCCATATGTTCATTTCGGCCAAACGACCATCTTGGTCTTTTTGGCTAAATGACTTATTCAATTAGACGACTTTTCAGCCAAATTACCTGCCGAACAACATTATCGGCCATATTTCTATTCCGACCAAATGCCAGTCGAGTTTCAGATTAATGAAATATTCGACCAAACAACAAACGGCATTGTGGATTTCAACAGAAAATGCTTGGAAATTTCCGCAGGTAATTCTTTGAGATTCCCAAAGGAAATTCTTTATAATTTGTCCAGGATTTTTTTAGAATTTGCACTTGGTGGGCTTCGGGGCCGTGTGGTTAGTGGCGTCAGTCGTCTAAGCGTATTTGCAAGCCATAAAGTGTGAGTTCCCACCCAAGTAAGAAGAAAACATTTCGTGAAGCGGAAAACGCTCCGCTGATTCACTGGGTGCTGTGTGAATGTTCTGTCTGTTGTCTAATGCTAAGTGTTAAGTATTCAGTATGTGCGACCTCTGGTCAAAGACGGTGATCCTGTCTTCCTTTCTTTTAAATTCTACAAAAAGATCTTCAAAATTTTTAAGGAAATTTACTTAGAATTTCAACGGTAGTATTTTCGGAAGGAAATTCTTCAGAATTTTCAATGAAAGTTCTTAGTTTTACGAAAAGCTTTTTCGATTTTTCAACAAAAAATTGTATTGTATTCAAGAAAAATAGCTTTTTTTCACGAGAAATCATCTGGAGTTTCAACGGGATTGCCATAAACTGTCGGTGGCGACGGCGCATACCTCTAACCACCGTCTGGAGGATCAAAAAAAAAAAGAAAACTTCCAAATTTAATCGTTAAGCATCATGATTTTTAAGGTGCACTTGATATTGTGGCTATACATGTGGTGGCCTTCCGAAAATTCCAGAACGTCCATGAAATAAAACAAAATCAATGAATTTCATCGCATAGCACCATTTGACATTCTAACATCGGAATTTATTTCATTTGATTTATTCAAACTAAGGCCTCTGCAATACATAAAATTCATCTACATTTTCAGCTCGGTCTGTACTTGTACGTCGCCAACTTTGTAGTTCACGGAGGGACCTCAAATCGATCCACCTTGCTCTCTGCGCACCACGTCATCTTGTCCCCTGCGGATCCCTATCAGGAACCATTTTCACCGGGTCATTGCCCGAAATTCACCCCTCTCCCCTATGTCACACTTTTTTATGAAGATCTTTTTTATTCTTTATTATAGAGACTTTCAGCCCGAGGTTGGCTCGTCTCGTAATGAAGTATCTAAAACATGTGTATGGATTGTTACATTTCAGGAAACCCCCTCCCCATCTAAACGTTACGTAATTTACGGAAGTTCCTCAAACCCAAGGATTTTTCAGCGCTATTTGTTGTTACTATGAATATAGAACTGGTGTTTTAATCCATACATGGACCATCGCTGATGAAATAATTATTTATTCATATAGGTATTGAAGCTGTTCACAAATTACGTAACGCTTGAAGGAGAGGGAGGGGGTCAGGCCGAGCGTTACGATTCATACAAACCAATTAAACCAGCCATATAAAAAGCGTTACGAGGGGAGGATGAACGAAGGGGAGGATGAAGATGAAGTCCAAAATCTTCAAATTTAGCGTTACGATATTTGTGAATGAATCCATTCCGGATATTCCGAAGGACCATTTGGTGGCATGAACCACAATGTTAGTGCTGTAGTCAGAATGTACATACGAATGCTTAAAAAATATCGGTGCTTTGAATTGAAATTCATGAAATGACCAATTATGAATGTTCTTGATTTCCATTTCCTCAGGGTTCTTTCACAAAATCCGTAACGTTGAATTTCATAATTTTGTTACCTCACCCTCCCTCTCGTAACTTATGGAAGGTTTATTTTTACGGATTGTAACGCTTGTTCTGACTTCCTTATTTTCCCTAAAGCGTTACGTAATTTGTGAACAGCCCTTTGGTAAATCCATTAATTACGTAACGCAAAACTTGGCCATTTTCAACCCCGTTCATCCTATATGACCCTTTTTGTATGAATCATTGCAAATTTTTGTATGGATTGTCACACTCCGGGCAACACCACCGCCCCCCCCCCTTTAAGCGTTACGTAATTTATGGATGCTTCCTTAAGAAAGCGAGAAAGTCACTATCATGTCTTGCACATATTGGATACGTTACGGATACACAAAGATAAGATTTCTATTTTTCTAAGATGGGTAAAAATATTACTCCGGATAATCGAGCCATTTTCTCCGGTTAATCGAGCCCCGGATAATCGAGCCTCCGGTTAATCGAGCCTCCGGATAATCGAGTCCGGCCTGCAGTTAGTAAATTTGTTGCTAACATCCTTATCTTCTTCTTCTTCTTATATATAAAAATGAAATGGTCTGTGTTCGTATCCGCATAACTCGAAAACGGCTGGACGGATTTTCTTCATTCCTTCAGCAGATTGGTTCGCTATCGTTTCCGACGGGTTTATATGATATTTCCTCATGTGAAAATCACGAGTAAGGTTGAGTAAATCGTGAAAAACAAAAATTAAGATATGTATGGAAATTTCGCATGGGCAGTTCACCTCGCACATTTTCGCCTACTATGCAGAACAACGTCTGCTGGGTCGACTAGTACTCTATATATATTTCACCCGACCCACTAAAGAAACTAAATAAAATATGATATATGGTGATGATTTTAAATATATAAAAAAAATTTCAACCATCGTTTATGAGTGACCCCTAAGCATGAATTTCATACACAAATATCAAAATGAATGTTGTTGAACATTTTCAACTATGTTGTAACATCATTTAGAACTGTTCTGATGTTCGATTCCTTAACGACTTGATGTGTCGGTTTTACCCTTATGTGCTGTCGATCTTACCCGCACCCCAGCTGGATGGGCTGGTGGATGGACTGTTCGCGTTTTCATCATAAATCATATTCTATTAAGAAATATTGTCCTGAGACCTCATGAACTGATGCATGAAAGGCCAAAGTATGCTTGTATGACATTTCTATACCGGAAAATTGTTTTATATATTAGGGAACTGTAAAGTTACTTAAGGTGTCGGTTTTACCCACTTTTCCCCTACATTTTCAGATGGATCAGTTTTAGTGCAGCTCTCCTAGACTGGCATACCGTATTTTCGATTTGAAATATTTTCATTAAACAATTCATATTTTTGTTTTTAGCAAGCATTATTTATAGTAATTTTAACAAGACAGAACATTGAGCTTTTCCACTGTTTTATCGACCTGCTGCCTAAAAATAATAACCAATTTCAATGGTGGGCCATTGAGGTAGATTTTACAATCCTCAGTCGGAACAAGTCTGCGAGATTTTGAACTGCTCTGTCAGGACATCCAGACCTCGTTGAAGTTTCGCCACGAGCACTCTAGTCGATGGTAGGTTATTTAGCATAAAGTCGTTTGACATAACGCCGCTTGTCATAATGCCGATTGGAATAAAGGTCGTTTGGAATAATGGTCATTTGGAAGGATAATTGTGTAATCATCGATATCGGAACTAATACAAAATATATTTAATTCTTTATAAAAGGGTCTTTTCTGTCTTTTGAGGTATATTGGTAGTACCATTGAAATTTGTATTCAATCAGATCCTTCAACTTATCGTCTTTTTGTGTCTTGGTCAGAAACAAGCAGGGTTTCTAGTTTTCATTTTAATGAGACCAAAGCAATCGTTCTTCGAAACAAGGGAGATTCTTTATTCATTGTGTATGGTGAGGAACATCTTTTATCATCATTTTTTTCTTCCCTAGAACTAGCATTGGAAGATGAATAAAAATCGATTCAGCACCTCTATTTCTCTGTCATCATTATTTTTTTCTTTCCTAGAACTAGCATTGGAAGATGAATAAAAATCGATTCAGCACCTCTATTTCTCTTTCATTTTTCGCGAGAATTATCGTCGAAAAATTATAAACATTTTCCGGTCGTGATCGATTTCAACCGGTGATTGTTAGATTTTATAACAGTTCTGTAAAAGAGCTTTTGGAAGGTTCTTAACAGAATTGTTAGAAAATCTAACAGTCGCTAGTTGGATGCAGGAATATTGTTCTTCTTGGACGCCCTCTCTGCATCTTCAATGACTGACCTAATTGCATCCACAGTCGATTTGCCTTTACGGAATCCGAACTGTTTTTTTTTTCGATAAGCCAGTCTCACCCTCCGTGAACTGTGTAAGGTACACCGGGGCAAGTTGAAATGCGGGGTAAGTTGAAACAGAAGCTGTAATTTGGATCGGAAATGACCCAATGCCCTGAGTATTTTTTACAACAAACTACTCCCCTGAACACACCTTCTGACTGCCATTCCCGGAAGATTGCAGCTACAAAAACGCAATCCCTGCCTATGTTTATTTTTCGCCCTTTGCAAAATTTTAACCAACTTTTTAACGTGCCAATAAAACAGGTCTCAAAATGATATTTGGAAGAGTGCTTTCATCAAATTTTCACGGTAGGTAATCATTCAACGTTGAACAAGCATAATGATTATGAAAAATCGATGGGAGATCCGTTTTAATTTGTGTATTTCGGTCGTTTGAAATTGCTCCGCAATTCAAACCCATCGGGGCAAATAGAAATGTGTGGTGCGGGGCAAGTTGAAACAACGATTCAAAACGTCTCCTTTGCAATTATTTTTTTTTTCTAAAATTCAACATGGTCTGTAAATACATTCGGAAAACATAAATTTATAAAAAGGTCCAAACTGCTGAAAATAAATTTAATAAATATTCGTCCGTCCCGTCATGAATGCAACAATCCTACAATCTCGACTAAAGAATAAAATGTTTAAACCGCATGGTCTAGTTTTGAGATTCTTAATCTACTTTTTTTCGTAGTCAGCATTGGCTCTCAAAAAAATAAAACAAAGAGCATGTAAACATTTCGTTAACTCCATTTGTCACTTATTCAGCCCACTCATTCTCCAATCGAAGAGTTTATGAGAGATACACTGGTTAATGAATGTGAATTTATTAAAAAGCCACAACCGAATTTATCAAGCGCACAATTCAAGTGAACCAAATAATGAACCATCCTGAAAAGTAATCCGAGTGGTCACCAGTAGGAGGTAATCAATCTGATAAATTTCCAGCGTAGTGCGTTCTCTAGAATTTGGACCCTGAAAATTACTCTTGTGACTTTGTTGTATACTGCCCTTATTCGCAGAAGAGTCCCATGTCTTTTTTTTCGACTTGAGTAATTTGCCATTGAATTTTTCAAACATGTTTTGCATGAATAAATACAAAAAAATCTAAGAAATTGAAAAAAAAATGCAATCTTTCCATAAATTTTACATAATATTCTTTATTTGTATATATTGATATGAGACAATTGAATGGACTATATTTAAGTTTATTTTTTGAGTAAAAGAGTATCAATATCTAGAATGTGACTTTTATGCGAGTAAGTATCAAGATGAGGCAACACAATTTGGGATTTGGTTTTCAAATTTTTAGAACAAAGCCTACTATGTTATCAGTTTTTCTTAAACAGGAGACAGTTTTAAGCTAATTTCTAGAAAGAAAATCAAAATCGTCAAAAAATTACATGGGACTCTTATGCGAATTTAGTCACCTTTACAACCTCGTGCATCTTGAGTCTCACTGAGTACATATATTGTGATTTTAATACGGAAAAATTAGCTTATGTCTGTAAGAAGCGCAGTGTTTCAACTTGCAACGATGCACATAAAAAAGTAATTTCAGTATGCTAAATATTTATAAAAAAGTTTAATAAGGTTGATTTTTTTTATGTTTATTCTTTGGCCCGAACTAACAAACACCGCAAAGGGACTCAAAATTTATCAAAGAGCGATTTTTTCATAGCACTTCAAAGTTCAACTTTAATAAAACCGTTTCAACTTGCTCCGGTGTACCTTAAGTCTGCGGAAAATGCTGCGGAAAAAAGCCGTCCACGATGATCTTAAGCTTGTCCGGACACATTTCGGCTGGCGTCGCTGGACCCCTGATCTTCTTTGTTTTTTTTGTTGGGGCGTAGAACCACTGCGTCCATTGAGTTGAACTTTTGTGGTATACCCCTGATTACTTTTAACTATGTATTCGCATCTTGTAGGTTGATCACAATTTGTCAAGTAAACAACCTAAGACGCGTCTTTTCCCAGTCCTGTATAATTGAGTTAATAAAACCCACTACCTTTCCAGGATTTGCAGTCCAAATATCTCCTGGTTGCATAAAGCCACTATTTAGAAATTTAGATCTACCCTTGTACAATGCATCACAACTGCAAAGTAGATGTTCCGAGGTTTTACGTTCCATGTTACAGAAACGACAGATATCATTCTGAATCTGGCCAATATTTTTCAAGTGATATCTGCTCGGGCAGTGTCCGGTTATTAGGCCAGTGAAGGAGCAAAGAGCTCTCTTGCTGAGCTCCAAGAGCTTTTCGGTTTTTTAACATTAGGAATTATAAATCTCTTTGATTGAGCACACTTTTCGGCAACCAACCAGTTGGTCATCAACCTTTGTGCTTCCCAGGATTTCAATTCCATTTTTATAGTACAGTATAATATACCGCAGAAAGGTTCTGGGCCAATAAACTGTGTGTTTGAACCTCGTTTTGCAAGCTCGTCTGCCTTTTCATTACCTTCAATGCCACAGAGTCCTGGAACCCAGTGTAGCGACCCTAAACGCCATGCAATAATCATCATTTTTCTTCTATATTTAAAGTATGTCATATAAACGAACAAAAGGAAAGATTGGACAGGTTGGAACCTGTCCATTTATGTTTATCAAATAGCAACCGCTGTTGAAAATAAACAACGGATATTTAAGTATAAGCAAAACTTGGCGAATAAGCTGGCCTAGAAATAGTAGCTGACTCAATTGTTAAATAATTGTTTATTTAGAGAGTACGAATGCTCTCGGAGCAGAATGTCACATGAGAGTAAATGTAGGTAGCATGCAACATTCTTCAAAAGGTAGTATGCAACATTATTGAAAATGAGAGAAAAATTGTAAACAATAGCCAGTAGTTATAAATAACGTTTTTGTAAATAAAGGGGAGAGTCGGATTTTGGACTTGGAGTTAGCAAGTCACATCAGAATTGTTCAAGTGTTTTATTTTTTCAAATTGTGATGACTGTTTTCCAGAAAACTAACCGCTCGGGCGTGTGCACCAGTATAGATTTACGGAGTTCTCTTGGCACACTTTTCGCAATGAAAGAATGCAGTCCCAGACAAGTTTTGATGTACATTTAAAGCTACTCAACGCTCTGAGTGCCGCTTGACTATCTGTGAAAACACACATATTTGCATATCTATATTTCCTTCCTACACAGATATTAGCACATTTCCTTATAGCAAAATCTCCGCTTGCAACACCGTTGGATAGTTTCCCATTGCCACTGAGATCGATATCCCAGGGCCAAAGATTCCTGCTCCTGTTTTGTTCCTATTTTTGAGCCATCTGTGTAGAATTTTATGTAACCGTCCCGAACAGTGGGACCTCCGACTTCCCAGTCCATACGTGATGGCTCACGTATGTAATAAGGAATGTCATAGTTCTCCACAGGTTTCATCCAGTCTCTACTCATATTCATCACTGGCCTACATTGAAAATTTTGTGAGATACTCAAGTGGCCCACTAAATTGCCTGACTTAAATAACTTCAATTGTTTGAGTTTTTGCATATTCTTTTCTCCTTTTAACTGCACGAATTCATGCAACGGTAGCAGATTTAGAATTGCATCTTACGATTTTGAAGGAATGCTACGCATCGCTCCCGTTATAGCAATGGACACTAACCCTTGCAATTTTGTCAGCTTCTTCTGTGCAGTAGCCTCCTTTGTTTTTGGTTACCAATGGACGAATAATGGAAGTATAAATCCACTTTATCATTTTTGGTCTTAAGCCCCATTTTCTGTTTTAGAGCATATCCAGAAAGCACTAGTTGCCTTTCCGATCGCACACTCAATATGAGCATTCCAGTTTAGTTTAGAATCCAGAATGACTCCCAGGTATTTGACCTGTTCACTAAGCTGATTTTCTGGTCCTCCAAGCTTTAGAGCTGTTAGATCAAGTTTCCTTTTCCTAGTGAATGGTACAATTACAATTTTTGACGGATTAATGCTAAGGCCTTCCCGAATACACCACGATTGGATAAAATTTAGAGCCCATTGCATTCTTTCAGAAATGATATTGTCGAATTTCCCCTCACTATGATGACAATATCGTCAGCAAAGCCTACAACCTCGAAACCTTTTTCTTCTAAGCTTCCTAGAAGATCGTCTACAACTAAGGACCACATTTGTGGTGAGGGGCCCCCCCTTGAGGGCAACCTTTTGTTGCCCATACTGTAAGAGACGAACTTCCCAGCTCTGCGAGATTTCTCTTTGCAAGCATGTTATGAATCCAATCTTCTATGTTACGACTCGATAAACGTTACCCCAAGGATTAGCGTCAACGTCTTGGCACAACTCCTTGAAGCAGTTCGACTTGCTGATTTGGATCGCCTGTTTGTAAGCCGCTCTACTTCTTCTTATTGGCATTACATCCTCACACTGGGACAGAGCCGCCTCGCAGCTTAGTGTTCATTAAGCACTTTCACAGTTATTAACTGCGAGGTTTCTAAGCCAGGTTACCATTTTTGAATTTGTATATCATGAGGCTAGCACGATGATACATTTATGTCCAGGGAATTCGAGACAATTTCTAATCTGAAAATTGCCTGGACCGGCACCGGGAATCGAACCCAGCCACCCTCAGCATGGTCTTGCTTTGTAGCCGCGCATCTTACCGCACGGCTAAGGAAAGCCGCTCTAACTTCATGAAAAACTATCTTTCGCTCCTCTCTGACCATTTCAGACCTTGCCCTCTGAAACTGTCTCCTAGCTCTGAGACAGGCACTGTCTCCTAACTCTGAGACAAACAGCGCGAAGATTGGCAAGATTATCGTTCCACCAGTAACATGGCAGCCGGCTGTTCGTTGGCTCTAATTTCCTCGGCATCGTCGCATCGCAAGCCCTCGCTATGTTTTCCGTCAGCTGGTCTGCGTCAAGGTTTGTAGCGTCGCTGTCCGCTCGAAGTGCTTTGATAAAAAGATCCTTCTCGAATTCCTTCGTCATCCATCTTCGCCAACTACACCTCATCCCCCGTCGTACCGTCGGCGTTCGTGTTCCAACACTATATCGGATCGCCTAGTGATCGCTATGAGTATATTCTTCACAAACTCTCCAGTTTATGTTCCTCGCCATCGACGGACTGCAGAACGTGCCATCGACTATGGACTCCCTGGTATCTCTGCGGAATGTACTTATGGTACCTTCGTTGCCCAGTCTTACTTCCAGCTTAGCCAGCGCCTCCAGCAAACTGTAACCTCTGGCGTTAGTCAATCTGCTTGCCCCAATGGGCAGTGCCCAAGCATTGAAATCGCCTCCGATGATCACCGGTATTCGGCCGATCAGATTCTCCGTGAGTGAGTCCAGCATCCGGTTATACTGCTCCAAAGTCCACTTTGGGGGTGCGTAACAGCTACACGCAAAGATCCCGTTGATTTTGGCGATTACGAAACCCTCGCTTGAACTGTCTGCCACTTCTTGGATAGGGAATCTGCCCATCACTTGAATGGCCGGAGTCCCCGTAGCATCCGCCACCCAGTTGTCGTTGTCAGAAGGGATCCGGTATGGCTTAGCAATAATTGCCACGTCGCACATTGCTTCTGTTGTCGACTGCCACAACAGCTGCTGTGCGGTGTCGCAATGATTGAGATTTAACTGGGTGATCTCCATTAATCTCGACCCGCCATCGCCTTCGCATTCTTGTAGGCAGGGCATTGGAAGCCACCCGTCATTTGGTCATTTGCTGCTAATACATCTATTTTTGATCCAGTTTTTTTCAATTGTAAGTTTTATGCAAAAATTAAATACGTTTTAAGATGAAAATACTACATACATATTGATCATTTTGTTTAATAAAGAATTCACCACGGACGCTCTTCTATTAAGAGTTTGATGGAAAACAGGCAATTTGTAAAATTGGTGCTTTTGGAAAAAAATAAATCATGCTTCGGGGCCAAACATCGTTTTTTTTTCTATATTTACCAAGCTGTTGTCTGAGCGCTTTCTTCTGTACTTTATCAAATTTCAAGCAAATATTATCATTGTCTGTTCGTCAAAGACTATTTACATCAGATTTCAATCATAATCAAATTTCCACTCACATCAATTGGCAGTAAAGCATGTAAACCGGAATCGATTCCATTTCGTGTACTCCAGCCACACTTCGAGTTCAATTTTAGGGATCACATCACATTACATCGCAGTGAGCAACCTGTGCCTTTCACCCCATGACTGGTGAGGAGCTCCGTGGTATGCCACTTTCTTCACAGCAGCAGCACCCTCTTTTCCACCGAAGTTGATAGCGTAAACGAAAACAATATAAAAATATTTCCATCATAATTTCATTCATCGCCCTTTTTTATTATCTTCCCCGAGTCTATTAGAGAAAGGGAAAATACACTGCCGGATGGCGGTAGTACGTCTTGCTTACCGGAAGTTATCTTTTCTCCCAATAACATTGCCTCTAATAGGGTACCATCCCACCTCGGCTCGAGGGAAGTAGGTGAAGTGCGTTTGGCTTTTGTTTGCCCACCACGGACAATCGGGAAGAAGCATTGAATCGTGTTGCAGAAATTTCCGGAGGGCGCAGATGGCTTACGTACGTACAGTACGGTGGACTCAGTTAGAGACTAGGAGATGAAGTGTGATCGATGGGAATGGAGAACAGTAGCAATTTTCCAATTGAGTCCTATTGATTACGGCGTCTACAGGAGGGATAGGGTAATTCGATTCCGATGGGCTAATTCAATTTATTGCACAATAAGTGGTTTTGATTCAGCCTTCTTTCTGGGAGGTTGCACCTAGTTGGTAAAATCGTTGAACCGTTTTACATTACTCAAGTAAAATCTTGCTGATAGCAGTATTGAGAAATAGTTGCACAAATAAGTTATATACTGAGTTAAAGAAACCGAAATAATTGATTTGTAAACGGCTGACATTATTGATTGAGAATACCAGATGCTGAGACTTGGGGTGGGGGAGCTATGTAAGCTATAGCACCTCGAAGGCCTTACGTTGTTTCCACAGGACTGAACAGAATTTAAATTTATGTGTTGAACAACAAGCACTCTATATTTTTTAGTGGATACTCTACCATCGACATATCAAGATTAGTTGCTTTATCCGCTCCATCTACTTTTTGTAGCATACATGTGTTACCCTTACCTCACCTATGACATACTGTAGTCTGTGATTTTAATAAAGTAAAATTTTGCATTTTCATTCACAGGCATCTACTACACGATGGCTGTCGTTGGTCCAGCTGCCGGATACGTTATTGGCGGCCAGCTACTCCTCTTCTACACCGACATGTTCGTAGTGGATTCCTCAACGTAAGTACCGTCATCATCTGCGCTTTTCGGAATGCTTGCTTGCTCGCTCGCTTGCTAAAAAGACATTTGAATTATTCAAAACCACATTGCAATCCATCTCGTCCCTTTCCTCCCCATCACGTGTGCCAGCCACCGAAAACCGACACTGACTGATCTGTTTATAAACCATTTTCCGCATTGTTGACATTCGTTCACACCTCTCTATTGCCTTTCGACTGAAGCAACGCACCATAACATTGCAAGTATATGATGTTTCGGGTTGGCTATATTTGCATTCTCAGACGCACGAGGAAACACACGGCTCATCTAATATTAATAAATTCAAATTGCGTGAAAATATCTTCAGGATGTAACCATTAATCGAGTGTGACGACAACAACGATGATGTGAGCTACCTTTCTTCTCGGGGATTCCGGGTGATGCCTTCTAGGGGCAATTTGAAGCGAAATTGTTCATAGAGGTAGCTTTACAACAATAATATGGCGGAGGTGCACGGGGCAACGTGGGAGGATCGCACACTAAATCGCAGTGGTGGATAACGACGTACTTTGCCTGCGGTAACATTGGCAGCATAATATGGAAAATGATTCAATAAGGGTTTCCCTCGCTTCGTTTGTTGCTATTTTATGCCACCATCCTCACGGGGTTCAGTCTGCGTTGCTGAGGGCAGCGAAGCTGATGAATACGATGAGTAATAGCAACAGTGTGAAGAAGAATATTGCTTGCTAGATGACTAACGAAAGGCTTTCGTCTTGGCTTCTGCAAGTAACTTGCTTCCATGACCGTGAGACAATCTCGGCAAGGATCTATTGTTGGAGTAACAACAACTCATACTGTAGAGGAATTTAAATGCAAAGGAGCAACGTATATCAGATATTTCGTAACGACAAAAAATTCCAATGGAATAACACATGGTGATATGCTATATTTTGAAAAGGTTTGTGATGAATAAGATTAGGAGAGCAGTTGTTATAGTGACTTGATATTTTAGGATTAATGTGCTTGTTAGTAGCTGTACAACTACATCCTAAGCTCAAAAGTATAAAATATCTTTTCTCCATTAATAATTTGAATTTAAAATTTATACTTGGAATTATAAAAATCAAATCGTGTGTGTACAACTTTTCCATCGAAATTAATTTTGTTTTCACCTAGATACAATTTATGTTTATAGAGTACTTTATTTTGATTCAATTTTATGTATATTGATAGATTATAGATGGTGTGTGTAGTAGCAGAATATACACGATCTACTCGGTTTAGTTTGAGATAGTTTTTGCCCAGGTTGTGGATCACCCATTACTGATGCAAGACGATCACTCGTGATGCTAAGAGGGTCTTTTGGGAACAATTGCACAGCATCAACCCGTCTGAAACGTCCGCCCAACACTAGATCTGTTTTCCTAGAAATTCAGGGTAGGCCTTAGCGTAGTTTCATGGTCGCTAGGGAAATGTTTAGTATCGGTAGTTGACCTTGAGAACTACTTTCGGAATAAAATTTCCATTGTGAAGCCAACGCTTATCAACTTCACCGTGGCCCTGACCCTGGACTTTCCCATATCAATCATTTCTTTATCACGGGAAAGCTCACGCTGACTTAGCATGCCTAGAGCTCACGCGAGCTAACGGTAAATCGACAGCAACTGCATCGGCGCGCCGTCGTTTAGAATTTTTCACTCCGCTGATCTATGATTTTTCAGGCAGATTCAAATTCAAAGCAGTCCGCATAATTTCCCGATAGATATCCCAATCTGAAGGGGGTCCCGTACACTCTAACTTTCACCTGACTGAGTAAAGTTGTATTGCCATCTCTTTTCTTCCCACGGAAATTTTACTCAGTTTCCGTCAAAAGCAGGATTACTCATAGTTTTGAGTTGTCCTGCTTTTGACGGAAATTGAGTAAAATTTCTGTGGGATAGAAAGAGAGGGCAATACAATTTTACTCAGTCACTGAGTAGGTGAAAGTTAGCGTGTAGCGTAGTTGGCTACACGTTCGCCTTATAAGCGGACGGTCATGGGTTCGATTCCCAGCCCCTCCACCAAGCCCTTGTCAGTCGCCTGAGGTGCAGCCCAAACGGTGGCGTTTTGGGGTGCGTGTCTTACCGACGTACCCGGATAAACGGCAACAGAACAATGCAATGAGCAATTGGATACACGATACGGAGAAAAAGGACGCAATGGACTCACGATGAGATGGACCCGGCAATGATAACAACAACGAATGTCTAAAAATAGATTCAGTGTGGATTCTGTACAGCAGAATACCACAGTAGATCACGGCACATTAGTGGTTAAGAAACACAAAGTGCCTACCAAATAAAGAAATGAATAAAAAAAAGTATCCCCAACTCATCACTTTGAAACTCTGAAAATACCAAGGATTTCCTTGAAAAAACTATGAAGAACTTCGAGTGCAAATTCTGAAGAATTATCCTTTTTTTTTAAATTTTATCAACGTGTTTTAACATTTTCGTTAAAATCCTAAAGAATTTATCGTTGAAATAGAAATTTTGAACGGATAAGGATCATTTGACAGAGAGCCGTTTGACCAAAAGCCAAATGTTTGTCCAAATATGGCATTTGACCGAACAAACCATTCAGCCAAACCCCATCTAGCCTAAAATTATTTCGCCGAACAGTACCTTTGGCTGGAAAAATCCGTTGGCCGAATAGCTCAATTAATTGGCCGAAATGGACGTTTGATAGAAAGGGCCATTTGGCTAAAATGGATATCCGGCCTAAATTGTCGGAGTGTTTTGCAGAAAGGTCATTTTCGGTCCAAATGGCTCTTTCTGCAAAACGACCAAACGGCATTTTTAACTAAAATGTAAAAATGACATTTTCGGCAATACGGCAGTTTCAACCTAAAGGCCTGCTAGGGCAAACAACTTTGTTGGCCAAATTACGAGCTCGGTCGAATGTCTTATTCGGCTGTTTGTCGCTTTCGGGCAAATACGTTTTCGATCAAACTGTTTTCGACCCAACAACTGTTTCGGGCAAACGTTCAATTCCGCCAAATGGAATTCGGCTGACCGTGTTAATTAATCATTAGACCCTTCTTCTTCTTCTTCTTCTTCTTTTTCAATGGCTCTACATTCCAACTGGAATTGGGCATGCTTTTCAACTTTTTTCAGCATTTTCTCAGTTATCAATTGAAAGCTTTTTTTTCGCCCGTCATTGCATGAGTTGAGTATGTATCTGGTATGGCAATTGCAATGGATATTCTATGCCCAGGGAGTCGAGAATGTTTCCAGCCCGGAAACATCCTAGACCGGAACAAGAATCAAACCTGCCATCTCCGGATTGGCAATCCTACGCCTTTGCTCGCACGACTACTGGAGACCTCAATCCATTAGGCCCATCATTAGATCCATCTGACCGAAAATACCGTTTGCCGAAAAGGTCATTTAGTCGAAATGGCCATCTAGCTGGAAGGCTATTTGGTCATATGATCCAGTCGGCCAAATGGCCCTTTCTGTCAAATGACCATTACGACCGAACGGCATTTTCGGCCAAACAAGCTGTTTTTTAGGCTTTTCCGACCGATTGTCGTTTTGGCCAAATGAAATTTTTGATCAAACCATTCTTCATTTATGACCGTTTTGCCTAAAATGTCTTTCCGTCGAATGATTGTCGGCCAAATGACCCTTTTCCATTTTTGAGTTATTTTCCGTAAAATTTTCGATGAACTTCCTATGAGCAAAATACAGAATTTCCCGTAGAAATCCAAAGGTCGTGGGTTCAATTCCAGGTTCGTCCCTCTCCTACCTTGTATTCGTACCTTAGTTCTTTCTGTGTTTCACGTTCTTCCAAAACGATTCCTACTGTTATAACCTTCCACAGTAACAAATCCAAAACCTCCCTTGGCACCTATGACAAGTCGTAGAGTTCTCTGCATCTTTCTTAAGTAGGTGTCCAACTAACCATCTTTCCCATTCCTTAGCATTCGCAAGGACGTGGCCAGGACCGATCTCGACTATTGGAGAGTGCATTGCTTCCATCTAAGAGATATAGTGATTAGTCCCAAATCAATATCTGTGGTAACGGATGAAAGTGATGCTACTCTCATACAATAGTCCAGGCTTGTACCACCTACGAATTTGTGCGAAATGCTCAATGCTAATGCTAATGCTAATGATGTGTGTTTGTGTCATCCTCTACCCCTTACCCAGCGGGTGTTGGTCAAGTAGTACTAAGAAAAATTTGATCAGATCTCATGCTTCGTAATGGTGCTCTTTTTTTTATGAACATTAGTGCTGTAAAAAGGAATTACTGCTGAAGCAAGAGTGGTGTCTTCAGTTAGTGTAGTAACAGGTACAGCAAAACATCACAAGGACACCTTTATTCGTAATAACTAATCAGGGAATAGAAGGTCAAGAAGAGCCATCGTTGCCAAATAGAGCTTGAACCGGATACTTGGGACTCCCACAATATCCGCGGCAATAGCAGCAAACGATGCCCTGTACCTATTTAGTTATTGGTTCAGATCAAATATGTATGAGGCATCTACAAACAAACGTAACTCTTCTTAGTAGGGAAAATATCGTCTCAATTTTACAGAAAATACTATTTAATGCCATCTATAATAAAAATTGTTTGTCAGTTTTTTTTACGCTAGCTTTAAAATCATGCGTCTGCTAACATATTCAACAACTTCATCAGAACAAGGAATATTCAGTAATCTGTACACTAATCGAATAAAATCAATAATCAAAGAGATTGAGCATTGGCGTATCTTTTGGTATATTCGCGCAGCACAGATGCATTCTAAACCATACTTCAAACACGTGAACGATGTTCAGACAAGAAGTGTTACACCTGTTTATTTGTGTGAAATAAATAAAAAAATATAGGTGAAGGAAACAACAGCTTGCTCACCAGATTTCAAATTCATATGTCCTTTTTAAGCTTAAGCTAACGACAAGAAAAACGATTCTTCCACCGATTTCCAGCATATAGTAGTCGCAGGATGCCCATTTCCAACTACTGTTTAGGGTGTTGGCCATCTTGTGCTTCTTGTCGTTTATCGGAAATGAGTATGCACTGTTGGGTGCGTTTTTCACCACAGCATTTGGAAGTCTATGAGGCCAATCACTTCACAACCTCATGTAAATCTCCGAAATGATCGCGGCAGCGAGTTTTCCCTCGCATAGCATCGCCCGATTCAATGGTGGCACAATAAATTAGTTTCTCTGGATCTGCCAGCTGCTGGTTAACTCCATCCGTCGTCTGGTGTATTTTTCCAGCTTCCGTCGTCAGCGGTCGACATTATTACATTGCCGAAGGATCCTTCTACTGCTTCGATGTATTTTCCAGCAAGCAGCGTTTTGCTTGGGAATTGTAATTCATCAAGCTGACAGCGAGAAAAAAATGGGACGAAAACCTGAACGTCCGTTGTTACGCACGGCACACTACGTTTCTGGCAAGTTTTTATCACTTTGATAGTTTTACAGTAAGATCGCGGGTGAGTTTTGATCAACCCCTATTTTTTGAAAATTTGATTTTTCCCATCCCTGTCATGAGGAACGTTGCAGAACGGTTTCCACCAAAATTACAGTTTTCAAACTGCAGGTGCTCCGACGACTTACTACCAAATTAGCTAAAAAATTAGAAGGATTAATAGAACAGTAAATATCCTCGTTTAAGCATACGGGAGCGAAAAAGTCTAAACTTGGAGCACTCTAATGGATAATTTGGGCATATGTAGGCAGTATGCTTTCTAGATACAGGATAGACATTCCCGACTAGAAGGTCATATCAAAATTATATCAACATATGTTATCATGTTATATTAATTTTTATAACATAATTTGTTAGAAACATGGTGCAGGATGTTGTTAAAATATCTAAGTTTCTATCAAAAATTACACTAGTGGAAACAAAAAACTATCAAATTTTGTTACAATTTTATAAAAAAATAACATATTTTGTTAGAAATTTAACAGAATTAGATACAAAATATATTGTTTCAGTGCCGTTGCAAATTTTTACAGTTCGTGATAGGTCTCCAGATTGTGATCAACAATCAGAAATTTTTGTTTTGTGTTAACAAAAATATTTTTCGAGAAATTGAAACTAACAAGATTACAAATAAGGCAATATTTTCAAATTATATCAGCGTTGTGTTATCTATGGCTGAGAGACTTTGCTATATATATTTTAATTGCTTACTGTTGGGCAATTTGGAGCATTTTTTTGAATCATATTATGATAAAATCCTGTTGAAAGATAATGGCTACTAAGAATAAAATTGTATCAAAATAAGTTAAAAAAATCTCAATAGGTTAATATTGTGTTTAGTTTCTGTTATACTCTTCAAGTCGGGTTTACTTCTCACCTTTGAAAGGCCTTCAGCGTAATATGCACAATGAGGTCCAATCACTAAACTAATTTTTAACCGGAGCTAGAGCGACTCTGCCTGCTGTTGGACAAGAGTATTACGAAGAACTTCATAGCAATTTTTTCGTCTACGTGGACGACATAATCTTGGTCGCTTTACGGCGGCTTCTAGAGGTCATATTTGCAAAGGTTGGCACCAGCCTTGAGACCAGCTCTGCGAACCTGCCATCAAGATTATTAGACCCTTTGTTTTACCTCGGGACCGCAAAGCTCGGGTTTGGAGGATTATCGGCAGCTAACCCCAAAACTGCTGGTCTAGATCCAACGACAGTTTTTAGGCTGGATGCTCATGACCTCTTTTCGGATTTCGGGTTGCAGGGTGTTCGGACTCAGGGTGGCTTCGTTGGTGTCTGCCGGATTCCAAAAGGTGCACCAGCTGCGAAGAAAACGGCTTGTATGAGATCGTATCCTGGTGCTCGTCGTAACTAACGGCCTTTATGTTGCTGAGCTGGCAGCAGTTAACTTCCCGATCAGCGCGTAGACCATTAGTTCATCTTCTAGAATAGTCTTAGTTGTATTGAGGAGCTCTGGTCGATGAAACCAGCTAAGCACTCATCTTGCTTTGTAATAAACATAAGAGAGTAGATGCGTGTTTTGGTCGAAAGATCATTCAAGATTACCTTTGTTTGGGTCCCATCTCACTGCTCAATTTATGGCAATGAGAAGGGGGAATTGCTGGCAAAGATGGGCGCACATGGAGAAGAGGTTTATGATAGACAAATCTCGAATAACGAGTTTTCCCATCACAGGCCTGGTAGCGGGTCACTTTTTAGTGACTTGGTCACTTTTTTCGGGTATGTCACTAAAAAGTCTCTTTTTTCGAGCTCATGTCACTAAAGTCACTTTTTCTCGTAAAAAGTCACTATTTTCATCTAATTTGATTTAAATTAAAGGAAGGGTACTAAATCCATTATTCATGACAAAGGAAATTATAAATAATTTAATGCTTTCTGTGCTCATCGATAAAGTTGCTTTATAGTAAACTGATAGATGTATAGAAAATGAACACCTAAGGCTTTTTAGCCCGAAAGTCACTCTCAACTTCTTCTTGTCTTCAAAATCCCCACTAATACTTGACCAACCTTTCAACTCAGTTATTAGCTTTCCAATAATATTTATGAATATTTATACTGTAAGGTTAGCAGAATGCGATCGAAAATCAAAACATATTCCAAAGCCTAACTGCAGACTTTGATTATTATTTATTTATTCAGACTAAGGCCGAAGTGGCCTGTTCGGTATATAACAGTCTTCTCCATTCGGCTCGGTCCTTGGCTACGCGTCGCCAACCACGCAGTCTACGGAGGGTCCGCAAGTCATCTTCCACCTGATCGATCCACCTTACCCGCTGTTCACCTCGCCTTCTTGTTCCGGTCGGAACGTTGTCTAGAACCATTTTCACCGGATTACTGTCCGACATTCTGGCTACCGGCCCGGCCCACCGCAGTCGTCCGATTTTCGATGCTTCGGACTACCATTCCGCGGGAGGCTGCGAAGTTTATGCATCGTTGGCCGTTGTCATTCGATACGGTGTGCAGACTATCCGGTCCGATGACCGGTCTATACATTTCCTCCCTTCCTACCTGTGCGTTCATGTCACCGATGACGATTTTAACGTTCCGCAGTGGGCATCCATCGTATGTCTGCTCCAGCTGTGCGTAGAACGCTTCTTTCTCGTCGTCGGGTCTCCCTTCGTGTGGGCAGTGCACGTTGATGATGCTATAGTTGAAGAAACGGCCTTTAATCTTCAGCTTGCACATCCTTGCGTTGATTGGCTGCCACCCAATCACGCGTTGGCGCATCTTCATTTCATTTATTTAGTTAACATCTAAACAGATAACACTGAATCAACAATTTGACGCCACAATGCACGGTTCGAGGCCGCATCTCTCCATCCTCGGATACGCCCCACGCTCGCCAAGTCGTTCTGCACCTGGTCTGCCCATCTCGCTCGCTGCGCTCCACGCCGTCTCGTACCTGCCGGATCGGAAGCGAACACCATCTTTGCAGGGTTGCTGTCCGGCATTCTTGCAACATGTCCTGCCCATCGTACCCTTCCGGCTTTAGCTACCTTCTGGATACTGGGTTCGCCGTAGAGTTGGGCGAGCTCATGGTTCATTCTTCGCCGCCACACACCGTCTTCTTGCACACCGCCAAAGATGGTCCTAAGCACCCGTCTCTCGAATACTCCGAGTGCTTGTAAGTCCTCCTCGAGCATTGTCCATGTTTCATGTCCGTAGAGGACTACCGGTCTTATTAACGTCTTGTACATGACACATTTGGTGCGGTGGCGAATCTTTTTCGACCGCAGTTTCTTCTGGAGCCCGTAGTAGGCCCGACTTCCACAGATGATGCGCCTTCGTATTTCACGACTAACGTTGTTGTCAGCCGTTAGCAAGGATCCGAGGTAGACGAATTCCTCGACCACCTCGAAGGTATCCCCGTCTATCGTAACACTGCTTCCCAGGCGGGCCCTGTCGCGCTCGGTTCCGCCCACAAGCATGTACTTTGTCTTTGACGCATTCACCACCAGTCCAACTTTTGTTGCTTCACGTTTCAGGCGGGTGTACAGTTCTGCCACCTTTGCAAATGTTCGGCCGACAATGTCCATGTCATCCGCGAAGCAAATAAATTGACTGGATCTGTTGAAAATCGTACCCCGGCTGTTACACCCGGCTCTCCGCATGACACCTTCTAGCGCAATGTTGAACAACAGGCACGAAAGTCCATCACCTTGTCTTAGTCCCCGGCGCGATTCGAACGAACTGGAGTGTTCGCCTAAAATCTTCACACAGTTTTGCACACCATCCACCGTTGCTTTGATCAGTCTGGTAAGCTTCCCAGGAAGCTGTTCTCGTCCATAATTTTCCATAGCTCTACGCGGTCTATACTGTCGTATGCCGCCTTGAAATCAACGAACAGATGGTGCGTTGGGACCTGGTATTCACGGCATTTTTGAAGGATTTGCCGTACAGTAAAGATCTGGTCCGTTGTCGAGCGGCCGTCAACGAAGCCGGCTTGATAACTTCCCACGAACTCGTTCACTAATGGTGACAGACGACGGAAGATGATCTGGGATATCACTTTGTAGGCGGCATTAAGGATGGTGATCGCTCGAAAGTTCTCACACTCCAGTTTGTCGCCTTTCTTGTAGATGGGGCATATAACCCCTTCCTTCCACTCCTCCGGTAGCTGTTCGGTTTCCCAGATTCTGACTATCAGTTTGTGCAGGCAGGTGGCCAGCTTTTCCGGGCCCATCTTGATGAGCTCAGCTCCGATACCATCCTTACCAGCTGCTTTATTGGTCTTTAGCTGTTGAATGGCATCCTTAACTTCCCTCAAGGTGGGGCTGGTTGGCTTCCATCGTCCGCTGAACTGACGTAGTCATCTCCTCCGCTGCCTAAACTTTCACTGCCTGTACTCTCAGCGCCATTCAGATGTTCCTCGTAGTGCTGCTTCCACCTTTCGATCACCACACGTTCGTCCGTCAAGATGCTCCCATCCTTATCCCGGCACATTTCGGCTCGCGGCACGAAGCCTTTGCGAGATGCGTTGAGCTTCTGATAGAACTTGCGTGTATCTTGAGAACGGCACAGCTGTTCCATCTCCTCGCACTCCGCTTCTTCCAGGCGGCGTTTCTTCTCCTGAAAAAGGCGGGTCTGCTGTCTCCGCTTCCGTCTATAACGTTCCACGTTCTGCCGGGTACCTTGCTGCAGCGCGACCGCCCGCGCTGCGTCCTTCTCCTCCAGAATCTGTCTGCACTCTTCGTCGAACCAATCGTTCCGTCGACTTCGACCCATATACCCGACGTTGTTCTCCGCTGCGTCGTTAATGGCTGCTTTAACTGTACTCCAGCAGTCCTCAAGAGGGGCCCCATCGAGCTCACCCTCTTCCGGCAACGCTGCCTCGAGATGCTGCGCGTATGCAGTGGCGACATCAGGTTGCTTCAGTCGCTCTAGGTCGTACCGCGGCGGTCGTCGGTACCGAACATTGTTGATGACGGATAGTTTTGGGCGCAGTTTAACCATCACCAGATAGTGGTCAGAGTCGATGTTAGCGCCACGATATGTCCTGACGTCGATAATGTCGGAGAAGTGCCGTCCATCAATCAGAACGTGGTCGATTTGTGATTCTGTCTGCAGTGGTGATCTCCAGGTGTACCGATACGGGAGGCTGTGTTGGAAGTAGGTGCTACGAATGGCCATATTCTTGGAGGCGGCGAAATCAATTAGTCGTAGGCCGTTTTCGTTCGTCAGCCGGTGAGCGCTGAACTTTCCAATAGTCGGTCTAAACTCCTCCTCTTGGCCAACCTGAGCGTTCAAATCTCCTATGATGATTTTGACGTCGTGGCTTGGGCAGCTGTCGTACTCACGTTCCAGCTGCGCGTAGAATGCGTCCTTATCATCATCAGTGCTTCCGGAGTGTGGGCTATGGACGTTGATTATGCTGAAGTTGAAGAACCGGCCTTTGATCCTCAACCTGCACATTCTTTCATTGATCGGCCACCACCCGATCACGCGCCTTTGCATATCGCCCATCACTATGAAAGCTGTTCCCAGCTCATGTGTGTTGCCGCAGCTCTGGTAGATGGTATGATTACCTCTAAACGTTCGCACCATTGATCCCTTCCAACAAACCTCCTGCAGCGCTACGATGCCGAATCCACGGTCCTTGAGCACATCGGCGAGTATGCGTGTGCTCCCGATGAAGTTGAGAGATTTGCAGTTCCACGAACCGAGTTTCCAATCGCTAGTCCCTTTTCGTCGCAGTGGTCTTCGCCGATGGTTCCGGTCCGTACTCTCTTGTTGATTGTTCGTTGCTTATGATTTTTTAAAGGCTGGCTTGCAGGGCCTGACACCAAACCCCTAAATTTCCGGAGGACCATTCCTCCTTATTTCCGGTGGACCATGGTGCACAGTTTCATAGAGTCCCTCGCTGGCACTCGGACGATGATCAGCCGCCCCTAACATGGAGAACAGACGCTGTTGTGAGCCGATCCTAAAATGGAGAACAGACGCTCAATAAGATTTACACCTCCGGAGAGGAGCAAACCCCCTTCCCTGTCAGCATACGACCATAGTTCCCACCGGGGTTGGTTACCCGATCTTCCCTAAGGTTGCTCGTATCCCGGCCAGCACCGCGAGGAGGTAGGGATAGGAGTTGCTGGGTAAGAGGCTAAGGACCGCGAGATGGGGTCTATTTTATTCCTTCAGGCTCAGAAGTACCAATGGTACGCTTTACCCAGCTTTGCCGTGCGCATCTTACCCAGCACTATGAAGCCGGTTCCCAGCTCGCAGACTTTGATGATTTTCTAAAATTTTAGAAAAGATTATTGAACTCCATGATAGTTAGTTTAAATGAAATAGCGAGGAACTGTTCAAATGATCACTTCTTTAAGATTTCATTACAAAATATATTATGATGATGAATAAAATGTGAATTTTTAAATATTTTGGAATTTTAAATTTGAGCTACCGTTTTATACTCCGAGGAACTTCTTTTTAAGGAAATTTGGAAGCCTAAACAAACTATTTAGGTTTGAAAAAGGTTCTTTGGCGTCTGGAAAGAATCTGTGCTATGTTGAATCGTGAATTAACATAATCCCGAAGCAAATTTAACATATTTAAATCTTTCATTTAGAAATTATTTTTTACTAAAATTCTTAGATTAAGTTCAGCTTCAAAAGTTTTACTCTACATCTTACATCGAGCCTTTAATCTAAAAAAAATATTAAAATTTGTTACTATGATCGCTGTTTTATTTATTTATCATCAGACTAAGGCCGGAGTGGCCTGTGCTGCAAATAAAAGACTTCTCCATTCAGCTCGGTCCATGGCTGCACTTCGCCAACCACGCAGTCTGCGGAGGGTCCGCAAGTCGATCCACCTTGCCCGCTGTGCACCTCGCCTTCTTGTTCCCGTCGGATCGTTGTCGAGAACCATTTCCACCGGATTACTGTCCGACATTCTGGCTACGTGCCCGGCCCACCGCAGTCTTCCAATTTTTGCGGTGTGAACGATGGATGGTTCTCCCAACAGCTGATGCAATTCGTGGTTCATTCGCCTCCTCCACGTACCGTCCGCCATCTGCACCCCACCATAGATGGTACGCAGCACTGTCCTTTCGAAAACTCCAGTGCGCGTTGGTCCTCCACGAGCATCGTCCAGGTCTCGTGTCCGTAGAGGACTACCGGTCTAATTAGCGTTTTGTAGATGGTCAGTTTGGTACGGCGGCGAACTCTATTCGATCGGAGCGTCTTGCGGAGTCCAAAGTACGTACGATTTCCAGCCACTATGCGTCTCCGAATTTCTCTGCTGGTATCGTTATCGGCGGTCACCAGTGAGCCCAAGTACACAAATTCTTCTACCACCTCGATTTCGTCACCACCGATGCAAACTCGCGGTGGGTGGCTCACATTGTCTTCTCTTGAACCTCTGCCTATCATGTACTTCGTCTTCGACGTGTTGATGACTAGTCCAATCCGTTTAGCTTCGCTTTTCAGTCTGATGTAGGCTTCCTCCATCCTCTCAAAGTTACGTGCCATGATATCAATGTCGTCGGCGAAACCAAATAACTGGACGGACTTCGTGAAAATCGTACCACTCGTGTCAATCCCTGCCCTTCGTATTACTCCCTCCAAAGCGATGTTGAATAGCAGACACGAAAGACCATCACCTTGCCGTAACTCTGAACCTTGCCCTGAAACTCGAACTACGCACATCACCCGATCCATCGTCGCCTTGATAAACCGTATCAGTCTATCCGGAAATCCGTTTTCGTGCTTAAGCTGCCATAGCTGGTCCCGATCGATTGTATCATATGCTGCTTTGAAGTCGATGAATAGATAATGTCTGGGCTTATTGTATTCGCGGCATTTCTGCAATATCTGACGTACGGCGAACACCTGATCTGTGGTAGAGCGTTCACCCATAAATCTTGCCTGGTACTGCCCCACGAACTCTCTTGCAATTGGTGTTAGTCGGCGGCATAAAATTTGGGAGAGTACCTTGTAGGCGGCGTTCAGCAATGTGATTGCGCGGTAGTTGCTACAATCCAGCTTATCGCCCTTTTTGTAGATGGGACACACGACACCTTCCATCCACTCCTACGGCAGAACCTCATCCTCCCAAACCTTGGTAATCACCCAGTGCAGCGCTCTAGCCAGTGCCTCACCACCGTGTTAAAACAGCTCTCCTGGTAGTTGGTCAACTCCAGGGGCTTTGTTGTTTTTCAGCCGGCCGATCTCCTCCTGGATTTCCTGGAGATTCGGAGCCGGAAGTCGCATGTCCTGCGCGCGTGCTCCTAGGTTCATTACCATACCGCCACCATTGTCTGCCATATCGCCATTCAGGTGTTCTTCGTAGTGCTGCCGCTACTTTTGGATCTCCTCACGCTCGTTCGAAAGTAGATTCTCGTTTATGTTCTTACACATATCGGGCTGTAGTACGTGTCCTTACGTGAACGGTTCAACTTCTCATAGAACTTTCGTGTGTTATTAGCGCGTTACAGTTCCTCCGTCTCTTCACGGTCTCGATCCTCCTGTTGACGCTTTTTCCTCCGGAAAATCGAGTTTTGTCTGTTCCGCGCCCGTTTGTATCCGTGCCTCGTTCGCCCTCGTGTGGTGTTGCAGCAATCTCGCCCATGCTGCATTCTTCTCCTCAACTAACTGCTCACGTTCGCCGTCATACCAGTCGTTTCTCCGATCCGGTGGCACCGTACCTAGTGTAAAAGTTGCGGTGCTTCCAAATGGAGGATCGAATATCTCTCCAGCAATCTTCAAGGGACACTGCGCTCAGCTGCTTCTCCGTTGGGAGTGCCACTTCCAGCTGCTGCGCGTAGTCTTGTGCTAGTCTACCGTCTTGTAGCCGCCCAATGTTTAGCTGCGGCGGACATCTCCGACACGTGTTGTACACCGTAGAGAGTTTTGAGCGCAGACATACTGCGACGAGGTAGTGGTCGGATTCAATATTTTTTATAATAGTACGTTTATTGGTCGATGTGCTTATTTAAAATTATTTACAATAATTGATTTAAACTTCGACTTCCAGGGTGAAAATTAATGCATCTATATCTATTCTACCATTGCAATTTTCAATGTAGACAATATAATTAACTAACATTTTGAGCAGAGCTATTTTCTTAGTCTGTGATAACCATTCAAGGGATGGTCTCAAAAGTTCATTACAGTCGAACATTCTTTGTCTATTTGTTAAAGCCAACATCCTTCGTTGTAGTTCTCTCCACGCTCCGTCGACTCTGGGGCACAAGAAAAATTTGTGTTGTATGGTTTCACTAACCGCACCACAGTGTATGCAGCTTTCTCCATCTGTTCGTCTCATCCTGAAGAGTAATCGCCGGTGCGGCAGTTTTTGGTTTACCCACATATACAGCGTGCTTTTCTGTGATGACAGAAATCGTCGGTTTGCAATGTTCATCCAAACACGAGACCAGTTACAATTTGGATGGTCTATTTCCACCTTCGGTTTGTCTGTACGTTGCACAAAGAAACTATGGATAAGATCCACAGAGGGGTGCAGGCGGACTTGGAGTGGGAGGAGCGGTATATTGCTGATAATTAATTTTAGGCAGGGAAGATCTGATAGGAGATTTGTTTGACGAGGAATGGCTTGATGAATGATGGAACGGTAATAGGGAAGAGAATCAAGTTCGCTAATATGCCTGTTAATAAGCAAAGCTTTAGATTTGAAGAGGGGTAGGTGCAACTTCATTCCCCATCCTCTCTGTTCCGTGCTAGTTGATGCATTGGGATGGTCGCTGGAGTTCCACGAAAGAGATACCGCCGCGTACGTTCGTGATGTCGGAGAAGAATTTACCGTCGATTAGAACGTGGTCGATTTGGTTTTCCGTTTCTTGGTAAGGTGATCTTCATATGGCCTTGTAGATATTCTTAAGGGAGAGGAAAGTGCTTCGGAGTTTGGACTATCATTCCGTGAGAGGTGGCAAAGTTTATGCATCGTTGGCCGTTATCATTCGATATGGTATGCAGACTGTCCGTTCAGATCACCGGTCTGTAACTTTCCTCCCTACCTACCTGAGCGTTCATGTCACCGATGACGATTTTGACGTCCCGCAGTGGGCATCCATCGTATGTCTGCTCCAGCTGCGCATAGAACGCTTCTTTCTCGTCGTCGGATCTCCCTTCGTGTGGGCAGTGCACGTTGATGATGCTATAGTTGAAGAAACGGCCTTTTATCCTCAGCTTGCACATCCTTGCGTTGATTGGCTGCCACCCAATCACGCGTTGGCGCATCTTTCCCAGCACTATGAAGCCGGTTCCCAGCTCGTTGGTGGTGCCACAGCTTTGGTAGAAGGTAGCCGCTCGATGCCCGCTTTTCCACACTTTCTGTCCTGTCCAGCAGATTTCCTGCAGCGCTACGACATCGAAGTTGCGGGGATGTAATTCATCGTAGATTATCCTGTCGCAACCTGCGAAGACTAGCGACTTGCAGTTCCATGTTCCAAGCTTCCAATCGTGATCCTTTATTCGTCGCCTAGGTCGTTGCCGATTGTATCGAGTCGTATTATCTTCTATGTCGTTCGTAATGGTTGGTTTCAAAGGCGGCTTATTGGGCCTGCGCAATCCTCCTGTCTCTGTTTAGCGTCCCACCTAACACCAGGACTTGGGCTTGTGCGCTTGAGCGGCACACGATCGCTTTGGCGGAGCCTACTTGCGGATACATGCAGAAGTTTAACAGGGCCCACTGTCAAACCCCACCACATCCTAGGCAAGCGCCACAACTCGCAGATGGCCTGGGGAGGGATCGTCAAGCCCTTGGACATAGTCCCTGCTGCCCCTATATGATCGCTGTTTATTTGTCCATTAATGTTCATAATATATTTTATGATTTGGCAATAATATTTCTAGAAACAGTATTTTTTTCTAAACGGCAATAATTTTTCAATTTTTAAAAGTTTTTCTAACTAACAGAAGATTCTATTTTAGATTTATGACCTTTGCGAGTCGAAATAATTTTATTTCTAGCAATTATTACATGATTTTCAATCATAAAAAGTCATTTTCACATACAGAGGCTGTAGGAAAAAGTTCGAAGTCATACAAAACAATGTTCCCCACAATGTGTAGAACTTGTTGCGAAATTGTTGTTTAAATTAAAAACATAGTTCTTGTTGGAGATAAGGAACCCCCCTCAAAGACAAAACAATACTGAAGTTCCCTCTGCTCCACGGCAGGCTGATAATTCTTCCAGCAACTTCAGCTATCTTTATTTATTCAACGTGGCTATACAATACATCAATAACAATCTTCTATAATCTACTCAAGAGTGTCCCACACATCGTTGTTGTTAGACCATTCTAAATCTTATTCATCAAGTTCTCACTTGCGACTAAACTCGTTTGCAATTTTAAAGGAGCTTTGAGTTTTCCATGCATAATCCCTTCGTTTCACTCATTTACCGAAAAATCCATCGAGGATAAAATACTAAAAATCCTGGGGTGAGTTATTTGGATATTTCAAATCATACAAGATGATTCAAATCGTACATTAGTTTTGAGATCTTGAGTTTTTCTTGACACTAACTGAAAGTCACTATTTGGTCACATTTTCTGCAAATGTAGGTCACTATTTGGTCTCTTTTTTCGACAACGTTGGTCACTAAAGTCACTATTTTGAGCAGCATTGATCGCTACCTGCCCTGCCATTAGCCCGTCAGATGACTTTTAAAAGCTGGCAAAGGAATTGAACGCAAAGAACTTGGACGATGGCAATTTTCCTTGATTCCAAAAGTTTCTGGACTAGTGTGGTACAGAGGTGGGGACTTAAGTCGAGGCTTCATTCGCGTGATGTCAAGGCTAGTGTTCAATTACTATTCACTAAACGCACTCACCAGCACTTCCCCGCTTAAAACCAACAATTGCTTTCTCTTTTTTGATCCATCCAGTTCAGTGGATCTCGTCACTCATTTGGCTCCACTCTCAATAGACTTCGGTGGAAACAGTGGAATCATAAACAGCAAACAGCTGCCATAAACAGACAGCAACGCGGTTTAGCCTTACCCGTGCGGTAAGATGCGCGGCTACAAAGCAAGACCATGCTGAAGGTGGCTGGGTTCGATTCCCGGTATAGTCTAGGAAATTTTCGGGTTGGGAATTTTCTCGACTTCCCTGGGCATAAAAGTATCATCGTGTTAACTTCATGATATATTAATGCAAAAATGGTAACTTGGCTTAGAAACCTTACACCTTACAGGCGGCAATGTCCTAGCGGGGGATGTAATGCCAATAATAATAAGAAGAATAAGTACGGGTTTCAACGCTCCCGACGCATCTACCTCAATGAGGTCCACGATTTTTGGGAGAGGTTGATGCCGTGAGGATAACGAACAAGCCGATTCCGATTCATAGCCAGCGCAGTTATGACACTCCATGTGGATGTGCCGCGGCATCTCCAAATGTAAGCTATTTACGCCGTAGTATTGCCCTCCGCAGGGCTACGAAAAGATGAGACGACATCTAGACAGAAGCGTCCAACATAGCTCTAGTCATAACTCACAAGTTTCAATACTTACGCTTCCATGGGTTTGCCGATGATAATTGACCGCCATTTAGGCTCAAGACTCCTTCCTAATGTCTTGAAAATTAATGACTGTATCACTTGTTTGTAATAGTGATGCAATTGGTACAGAAAAGTGCAGCAGCGATAAATAAATTTTGTTCACAACTGGGGTGGATGGAAATGGGGTGTTAAAAATATGCCAACTATGTTGCCAGACGAATTATTTATTTTATATCATAACACATGTTCACGGTGTATCAAATATATGGGTATTTATCGGTTTAAAAAATTTTATACACCACTTGGAATATAATAGAAGCTTACATAACATGTTTAAATATTTAATTTTGGTTTTTTTGTTCAATCCGACAAACAGCAATAATTTTTTGTCAAATAAATAAATCTGGCAACGGTGAAGAGATGATTTTTTTCTTGTGTATGCACATCTTTGTTTGCGTGTTGACTGGCATATACGTTTTATTATCCAGATTGAATGAAGTTGCATCGCGTAGATTTTGTACTCCCCATTTCACTTATTGCTCTAGTGAATTTGAGTCTTCCACATTTTATTGCATTCACAATACGGTCGTCAAATTTGTCTCTCACTTAGATTTTTGGAAAGCTTTTTTTGACAGTTTTTGAACGTTAAGTGAATTAATTGGCAGTCAAGATTGAAGAAAAATGTGAAACTCAGTTAGTGAATATGTTTTAGGAGTGATAAAATCAAAGAAACAGTGGGAAAAAGATCAAGTGAAAAATCAAGAGAGTGTGTATGTGTTTGATCCGAAAGTTCGAACGTTAGTATGCGTTCGATGAATATACGAATATCGGCCTAGGAAAAACGCAGTTTTCAGGGTGTCCGTAAATAGCCTCAAAATATTGAATTTAGTTCAAAACTTTATTAGTATTAGTGCGGATTCGAATAAAATCATCGTCATTATCTGATTGATTACGGTTTTAAGAGCCTTAAGGGGGAACAAAGAATGGCATCAAACCACTACATAAATTCGTATTTATTGAATGAGTTTTTGTGGTATGTCTTGGTGTTGCACTACCACAATCACATATTTTCGAAGGACGGAAAGAGACAGACGACACACCACCGGTGGTAAATCATTCGGAAAGCTCTTTTCATCGCCCAATTTTTTCTGAGCCTTAAGGGTTGAGTGAGGTCTGCCTAGAATGTGGTGAGGTTTGATAGTGGGCTCTGTTGAACTGTTAAAATGCTACTTACCACACGGAAACAAATGCATATTCATGGACATAAAAAGGCATTTTTTTGCTTGCCATTTTATGTGACGTTTATTTTAATCATGTTTTTGCTTCTCAGAAACTAAAACTAATTGGTCGACCAATGCGGAAAATCTCCGGTATCTGTGAACCAATCTAAAATAAATAGAAATAACTAGAAGAGTTTCTGCGCTCGATGACCCCAGTTTCATCAATATTGGATTGTTTTAAGGAAAGTTTTGCGTCAAGTGCTGATTAGAACTTGACTGAATTTTGCCTATTGCCTAAGTAACAATACCTGTCCCGACAGTAGTTTTTGTTCTCCAAAGTTTGGCCAACAGTCCTCACTCAGCCCCAGTCTCAGGATTCCGAGCTCGATGCGCCAATCCACGCTGGCGAATTGTGCCAGCTTACCTAGCTGAGCTAACGCTAAAACATTTAATGTTCCAATTCGTGTCATGCTGAAAGTCGTCGCCGGTCAATCAGTCCTCGAGTTTTCTTTGTTGGTTTCTCGAACGGTTTGTTAAGGCGACACGGGAAGCACTAACAATCATCAAATCGTCATCATTTTCATCATTGAATGCTTAACTTTTTTTCTACAACAAATATGATTTTGAAAAAGTATCACCGGCGCGTGCTTACTCGCAATCTACATGCTGATACATTTACAGTTACATTAAACAACTGAAAACCGAAATACAACGCTCTAAAGTTGCGAGGTGATAATGCTAGAAAGAGACGAAAGATAGGAAAAATAACACAGTGTTTAGTGCCTCCCCGAGTCACCTTGAGATTTGGGAGCAGCAGGTTGTTGGCAAAGTTCTCTTTTCACCGGGATGGGGCTACCATCTTAGATACAGTTTCTACACGGGTATAAATCTATTCCACGAAATGAGAAAATGATTCATGATTTCATGAATCCATCGTGTTTTCATGTTACAAAAAATAAACCATGAATATGACTCATGATTTAATGATTTATTTTCAAGTAACGTATCCAATGCGCTACGATTTGGTTGTTGGGACTGAAAATTTAAAAAAAAGGTCCAAACCCACAGGGCTCGAGCTCGAGTCCACTAGGTGAGAGTCCGGCATGCTAATTCTCAGCCGTTCATGCTTCTTGTAAACGGAGTGTTCGAAGTATAATTGGTTATGCATTTTGTCGACTGATGGGAGTGCGGGACTGATGGGAGTGAATAATATTCTTGGAATCATGAATTATAATCATGATTTAATGAACAAGTATATTCGCGATTTCTTGATTTTATATTCATTACCATCTTTTAACATACCGGAACATCTTCGGTGCCCGTGGAACTATTCGAGATCTACGTTAAGGACCCTCTTTAGCCGTGCGGTAAGACGCGCGGCTGCAAAGCAAGACCATGCTGAGGGTGGCTGGGTTCGATTCCCGTTGCCGGTCTAGGCAATTTTCGGATTGGAAATTGTCTCGACTTCCCTGGGCATAAAAGTATCATCGTGCTAGCCTCATGATATACGAATGCAAAAATGGTAGCCTGGCTTAGAAACCTCGCAGTTAATAACTGTGGAAGTGCTTAATGAACACTAAGCTGCGAGGCGGCTCTGTCCAGTGTGGGGATGTAATGCCAATAAGAAGAAGAAGAAGAAGAAGAAGAAGAAGTTAAGGACAGAAAACTAGAAGAGTTTCTGCGTCCGATAATACGCTTTTTTTTCATAAAAATCTGACTGTTTTATGCAAAGCTATGCTGATTAGAATTTTGACTGAATTTTGCCTGTTTCAACGTTTTTGTCTAACCTCTGTATATTCCGGTATTCGAGGGAACAACGCTCCCGGAATTGATGAGTTCTTTTCCTCTTTAGCGCTCAGGCATAAGCGGCGCTCATCAAGTGGGATCCAATTAATGAGAGAATATTCATTGCCAGATTCAGAACACGGATTAGGAACATCACAATAACCCAATGCACAATGGTCCGATTCAGTTATTTAGCAGGAAAAAACTATTTTCCTCCGTTTTCGTTCTATTTAGACACTTGGTGTCTTCAGTGAAGTTGTTGTTCGGACAAAAAGTTAGATAGGGTGGTCCTTATCGTTTCTCAAAACTGAAATTAAACTTTTTATTTTGGGTTTTTTGTGGATGACCTTCTCAGCAAACTTGCAGTAAACATTATTTGATGCAACTTTGCCGAAGATACCTTGTGTCTAGCACATAAATTGAGTTCAGTAAATGAAATTTTCAATTTTAACCTAGGGTGGCCCCAAAAATCAGTTTTTCTATTCTAACTTTTTTGTTTTGAGTTTTACGATAATGCGGTCCATAAGAAATGAGGAGCAAGTGATGGTACATATTTTGCTGAACACATCATGTTTATAAGTCTTACCATTTAAAAAGTTATATGCAATTTATACCAAAAACTATGCAATATCAAAATGCTTATATCTCATGGAGATGGTTCGATTAATTTTTTTTGAAGGTGTTATCTGAAAGGGCACATATATAGTAACTTTTACTGCAAAAATTACGGGAACGTATTTTTTTAAACTAAATAAATCGACTTTGAAAATTTCTTCGAAAAAAATTAAATTTACTAGTATTTCACTATATATTAAAATTTTGAGTATATTACCTTCGGCAAAAGTTCAAATTTAAACTAAAAATACATATCCGATTATTATTATTTAATCAGACTAAGGCCGAAGTGGCCTGTGCAGTATACAAGAGTATTCTCCATTCGGCTCGGTCCATGGCTACACGTCGCCAGCCACGCAGTCTACGGAGTCATCTTCCACCTGATCGATCCACCTTGCCCGCTGCGCACCTCGCCTTCTTGTGCCCGTCGGATCGTTGTCGAGAACCATTTTCACCGGGTTACTGTCTGACATTCTGGCTACGTGCCCGGCCCACCGCAGTCGTCCGATTTTCGCGGTGTGAACGATGGATGGTTCTCCCAGCAGCTCATGCAACTCGTGGTTCATTCGCCTCCTCCACATACCGTCCGCCATCTGCACCACACCATAGATGGTACGCAGCACTTTCCTTTCGAAAAATCCGATACAAAACTTTTATTAACAATGTAAAATAAAAACCCTAATTGATCCACCTTGTAATAATATTGCCATTCCTGTTCAGAAAAAAAATGATACAGAATGACTCGACTCGACTATTTATAATGAACTTTTGCCGAAGGTAATTTACTCATAATTTTAATATATAGTGAAATACTAGTAAATTTGGTTTCCGCAAGAAAAAGATTCGGTTGATGTATATATTTTGCATATGTACTAGAAGAAAAAAGTTTAAGTGATCTAGAGTTTGAGATTTAAGAGTTTGGTGACTTTTACTCAAGTGTATTCTTGTAGTGTATTTGAGCGTGCGAAATCGTTTGTGTAGTTTGAATACGGGGATGTATTTGGTGAAAATATGTATGAATGTGTGATAATACCAGAAAAATATGGATAAAAAAAATTGCTCGGAATCGCGCTGGAAGAGTAGTGATTTTTTTCGTGGACACTAGTTGTGGTCTTCTCTTCCTCAGTTCATTTATCCGGAATTGGATCCATTTGGGGATATTGTTTCAATATGTTTTAAATATGATTCCGAAACTAAATGCGTGCTGGAAATCTGGAAGTTTGTTTATAGATCCATTATCCAATTGATAATGGATCATAACAGGCGGGGCTTCTTGCAAGTGAAAGTGACCTCGGACTGGACGTAATTTACCAGGCAGTCTGAAATGGGTCACTGGAGCTGCAGTAGAGCTAACACCTTCTAACTCCCGGGCTAAAGCTGACTTTATTAAAGACAGCTTTCTTCCATAATACCACTGCCGGACAGTGGGGGTTAGATTGAAGATACATACATATACATATAGTGAAATACTAGTAAATTTAATTTTTTTCGAAGAAATTTTCAAAGTCGATTTATTCAATTTAAAAAAAAAAACGTTCCCGTATTTTTTGCAGTAAAAGTTACTATATATGTGCCCTTTCAGATAACACCTTCGAAAAAAATTAATCGAACCATCTCCATGAGATATAAGCATTTTGAGATTGCACAGTTTTTTGGTATAAATTGCATATCACTTTTAAATGGTAAGACTTAAAAACATGATTTGTTCAGCAAAAATATGCACCATCACTTGCTCTTCATTTCTTCTGAAGACCGCATTCTCGTAAAACTCAACAAAAAAGTTAGAATAGAAAAACTGATTTTTTTGGGGCCACCCTAGGTTAAAATCGAAAATTTCATTTACTGAACTCAATTTATGTGCTAGACACAAGGTGTCTTCGGCAAAGTTGCATCAAATAATTTTTACTGCAAGTTTGCTGAAGAGGTCATCCACAAAAATTCCGAAATAAAAAAGTTTAATTTCAGTTTTGAGAAACGATAAGGATCACCCTATCGAACTTATGAACAACTTCACTGAAGACACCAATTGTCTAAATAGAACGAAAACGGAGGAAAATAGTTTTTTCCTGCTAAATACCTGAATCGGACCATTGTGCAATGTTATGTGCCGACCGATGTTGCCGAGTTACAGGACAAGGAGAATTTCTAAAGTGAACTGACATGAAGATCTACATGGGCACTTTCAAGGCAAAGATCGGATCCACAATACGGACTATGAGCGTGTCATGGGACGTCATGGTCTTGGAGAAATGACATTGCATAATATCACTCATACTTGGGTTGCTGTCCAATTTTCTTTGCCAATATGAAGCATACTAGGCTTTACCAACGGCGCCGATCAAGCTCGTCAATACGAATATTTTGAGCAAATTGATTTATTCTCAACATGGCTCTGTATCGTGGTCCGTTCTTGTGTTTTCAGTGAGGTGTAGGCACTCGTATGTATCGTTTACTATCCTTTTACACTTATTTTATAGTCCACTATTTATGACGCATGATGATCCTCTATTCAACTTTTGGCCGAACAGTGTAAAGGCGCAGTTTTTTACGATGCCAAAGCAAAAGCGAACAATTTCAAATCAGTAATCCGTTTGTAATCCTGTATGGGAAAGTGGATTTCGATGAATGGGCTCCATTGTGGGCACTCGCTTGGCCTGTGTGGTGTGCTCAATACGGTAGGTCAGCATCAACCTCCAGAGAATCCGCGGTGTGAATTGGTCAATTGTCGTTCGGACGGATTTCGGTTGCAAGCAAATACCACCAGAAGTATGATTATACAGTTTTTACGCCACTACGAAATAAAAAAGCTGTGGAATCCTCGCAATGTTCAATCCAGACTGAGCTCAACGAAACAAACAAACAACTCGCTAGGAATTCCATCAAAACAGCTTTTGTCCTCGAAGGTAGTTGGGGTCGTTGCTACAGTGACGCAGTGATTCTGTATCCACAACCCTTAAATTGCCATTTACAAGGATTCATCTCGTCTGCATACACAATGCTTGCACACCTGTTCAACTATTCCATTTATTAACTGTTCGTTCTTGCTCGTTCTTTTTTTTTCCTCCAGGCTGGGACTGACGCCGCACAGCAAGGTATGGGTCGGTGCCTGGTGGATAGGATTCGTTTTTATGGCTGCCTTCTGTTTGCTGCTAGCGATACCGATACTGGCCTACCCCCGCGCCCTGCCCGGCTCGGAAAAGTTGGAAAAAGTTTCCGAAGCGCACCGGGGTGACACCGACAAGCAGAAGCAGCCATTTACCAAAATCAAGGAAATCCCCAAAGCGCTGGCGGCGCTACTCAAGAATCCAACGTTCTTCTTCCTGAACCTGGCCGGCGCTTCGGAGGGGCTGGTCATATCGGGCTTTGCGGTGTTTCTGCCGAAGCTAATCGAGAACCAATTTAGTGTGACCGCTGTGTGGTCGGCGTTGCTGATGGGTGAGTAGAAAGTATAAATAAATAAATGAACCGTTTGTTTGAGAAACTGCATATGTAACATTTTTGGCCAAAATGAGATTTTTATATATTCTGAATCCTCGTCCAAAAATACATTTTTTTTTTGTTGCGGAATATATAAGGAAAATTTCGTTTGTTTGAGAAACTACATATGTCCACGTACTTTGAAGAGCAATTGTGGAGTACTGCTTACATTTTTTGCACTGAAAGTGCCCCAGTATAGAAGAAATCGAAAGATTCGATGCAAATTTATAAAAAAAACAGTTTTTTGTTGTTTTCTCGAAATAGTGTAAAATGGACTTATGCATTTTCTCAAACAAATGATTCAAATATGAGTATTTAATTTTTCTCCTTTCTTGAGGTACAGATTTCATTGAAAGTATTTTTATAGCTTGACCCTATTATAATTATGTTACTATCGATTACTGATTTCGATAGTACAATTAGTTCAATATTCGATAGTGGATTGTGAAGGGTGTATCACTATTGAATTCATCTAGCAGGTATATCAGGCAAGTAGTATAATCATAATTTGACAACAATTTGCAAAAGGATGATGTCAAATACTACAAGTGCTGGAAAAATCAAGTTTTGCAACGAGTTGTACATACTATTTTTTGCGAGAATGAAAAAAATGGTCTCTATATGATGAATCGGGAGATCCACATAAGGCTGAACACGGAAGGGTGAAAAATTAAAAATCATACATAAGGCTGAAATAACAAAAGACTCGAAAGGCTGAAAATCCGTAAGAAACAGCTTTGAATGGAAAAAAATAACATTTGACGTAAATGGGGGCACAAAGGGAAATAAACCGAACTCTTCTTGCCACTTCTAGCTTTCTTTTCTTTCTTTTCCCATCTTCCATCTTCCTTCTTTTTTTACCCTTCTTCATTCTTTTTTCTTTTTTCTTCTTTATTCCTACTTCCTTTTTCTTTGTTCTTTCTTCCATCTCCCTTCTTTCGTCTTCTTCTTACCTATCTTCTTCTTTTTTCCTTCTTCTTTCTTTATTCATTCTTCTTCCTTCTTCATTTTTTATTTCTCTTTCTTTCTTATTTTTAGTTAATCTTTCTTCTTCCTTGTTTCTTCTATTGCTTCTTTGTACCTTCTCTCATCTTCCTTCCCCCTTTTTAAGCTTTATTTATGTGTTTTTTAATCTACAGATTAAGTTCATTGCCGCTCTTCTTTATTTTACCTTCTTCCTTCTTCTTTCTTCCTTCTATCTTCTTCTTCTTTCTCTTACATCTTATTTCTTTCTTCTTACTCCTTTCTTCCTTTTTCCTTCTTTCCACCTTCTTCTTTCTTCATTCCTTCATCCTTCTAACTTCTTCTCTCTTTCTTTTTCCTTCTTCCTTTTTATTTGTTCCATGTTCCTTCATAGGTCTTTCTTCTTCCCTCTTTCTTCCTGTTTTTTTCTTCCTTCATCCTTTTTCTTTCTTCTTTTTTCCTTATATGTTTTCCTTCTTCCTTGTTCGTAATTTCTTTTTTCTTTTTCCTTCTTCCATCTTCCAACTACCGTCTTCATTTTTCTTTGTTACTTCTTCCTTCTTTCTTCCGATTTCGTTTCGATTTCCGCCCCGGCAGTGGCGTAGCCAGAAAATTGCTTCGGAGAAAGGGGGGGTTTTCGGAACATTTTTTTTCGAAAAAAAAATCTTCTTGAAATTTTGTCTCTGGGGGGAGTTTTATGTCCAAATCCACCCCCGTGGCTACACCACTGCGCCCCGGTAAGAAGACAACTTTTCGTAAAGCGAAAAGTTCTCCACTGGGTGTTGTGTGAATGTCATGTCCGTTATCTCATGATAGATGTTAAGTGTTCAGTCTGTGCGACCTCTGGTCGAAGACGGTGATTCTGTCTTTTTGTTTTTTCTTCCTAATTACTTTTTCCAACTTCGTTTCTTCCTTCTTCCATCTTACTTCTTTCTTTCTTCTCTGTTCCTCCTTCCTTTTTTTAGCTTACTTATTCTTTCCTTTAACTTTTTTCGTTCTTTTTTCCTTCTTTCTTCTTATATCATTTATCTTTTTTTCCGTTTTCTTTCTTTCTAATTTCTGCCTCGTTCTAACTTCTTTCTTCTTCCTTATTTCTCCTTCTCTTTCCTTCTTCCCTGTTTTCATCATTCTTCTTCCTGATCCCTTCTTCAGTTTTCCTCCTTCATCCGTCTTTCTTCTTCATTCTTTCTTCCTCCTATTTCTATTTTTATTTTTTATTAGTTCTTTATGTTTTAGCCTTTTGAGTTCAAACTTATGCGTATTTAGCCTTAAGTGTTTCAGCTTTACGTAGAACACCAGATAAATCGGAACCAAGATGGTCTAGTCAATCATCGGTTAAATGGTTGCAGAAAACGATAAATTTTCTTGTTATCAAGCTACATTACACAGTTCCACAACTTATGGGCTAATTTAGGGAAATGTAGTCATATAACTGATGTTATATTGATGGTTTTCCATTATACCAGCCTAATGAGTGTTATTTTATAAATTTTATGCAACGTTTTTGAGTACTATAATGGACATTAGGGCCCTCCTTAGCCGTGCGATAAGACGCGCGGCTACAAAGCAAGACCATGCTGAGGGTGGCTGGGTTCGATTCCCGGTGCCGGTCTAGGCAATTTTCGGATTGGCAATTGTCTCGACTTCCCTGGGCATAAAAGTATCATCGTGCTAGCCTCATGATATACGAATGCAAAAATGGTAACCTGGCTTAGAAACCTCGCAGTTAATAACTGTGGAAGTGCTTAATGAACACTAAGCTGCGAGGCGGCTCTGTCGCAGCGTGGAGATGCAATGTCAATAAGAAGAAGAAGAAGAAGAAGAAAAATAATGGACATTAAAGCACTCATTTCTGTAATACAATCAAAATCAGGTATGATGAATCCAAGTCTCGTCTCCTACGACGTCGACCCCACCTATCAGTTTTGCAGATAAAGCTGTGCAAAGTGTAATGAACGATTCAGTAATGGGGACGCATGATCGTTTATCACTTTTCAAAACATACCATAGAGAACAACATAGTACCTAATCAATGCTTTGATTCTTGATGATGAACATTTTCGAACAAACTCGAACGCCAATTAGTTCTATTTGATAGTTAAGATTGTATCTTATTATATGGATTTTAGTAAAAATCGATTGTATCGATAAAGAATTCTGTAATATTTTTAGAAAATTATTGTATCTACAGAAAATATCTTCTAATGAACTCTTACTAAATTTCATTCTACAGGTATCATAACGGTCCCCGCCGGTGGGGGAGGAACCTTTCTTGGCGGATACCTCGTCAAAAAATTGAATCTGTCCTGCTCGGGGATCATTCGGTTTTGCCTGTTTGCCACCGTGCTTGCTGCCCTCTTTACCGTCTGCTTCTTCCTTTCTTGCCCGAATCTCACCTTTGCCGGTGTGACCGCTTCGTATTTTCCGCGGGACAATCTTCTCACACCGAATGCCCGTTCAACGGAATTGGTCTCCTTACCAAGAACACTCGTCAATGCATGCAACAGCAAGTGCACCTGTAGCAAAATGAACTACGAACCCATATGCGGTGCCGACGGAGTCATGTACTATTCCCCTTGCTATGCGGGATGTTCCGAAGAGACGAACCTGGAGAACGCCAAAGTGTATAAAGATTGTACATGTATCAACGCCACATTCGGCTCCAACGAACCGTACCGAAATCACGAAGCGGTGAACACCATGTGCGAATCGGAATGCAACCACCTGTGGATATTCGTGGTGTTGTGCTTCCTGGTGATGTTCTTCACTTTCCTGGCAACGATGCCGGCCCTCTCCGCCACGCTGCGCTGCGTTCACGATGACCAACGTTCTTTTGCATTGGGAATTCAATGGATAAAAGTGCGGATATTGGGTACCATTCCAGCGCCGATGATATTCGGGCGACTAATTGACGAAACATGCATCTTGTGGCAGGAATCGTGCGATGACCATGGGGCTTGCCTGGTGTACGATAATGCTTTCATGAGCAAGTGAGTTAATGATTGGTTTTAATTCCTAAAATTTTGTCTAACATTCATTTTACTTCCTTAGGTACATGTTACTACTTGCACTGATAGGAAAGGCTTGTTCTATCCTGTTCTTCTTTGGTGCTTGGTTCTACTATATCCCACCGAAGGCGATGGCGAACGGTGAAGAGGACTTCAGCAGTGACAAGAAGCAACAGGTTAACGGAGATGCTGCGCACCACGTGGAAAAATACTGAACGACAGAAATGAACCGACGTTATTTGCTCTTGCCTCCCCTCATGACCAACAGGGGAGGTAATAATGAAGACTATTAGCCAAAAAGATGAAAAGAGGAAAACCCAGCTCAGATACCAATCATTCCAAACATTCACTAGCCATTGTAGGGAAACAACGATTTCTTGAAAGCATTTTACAATTTTATACCGAACAAACGCCAAACTATAACGAACAAGTCATTTTAGAATGTGTAAGGCATGTTAGAGCGAACAGTAAGTATTACAACAGCTAGATTTTAGGTGAGCTTTATGGAATTTTTGTTGACATTATTGTTTTTTGCTTGTAAATTTCTGCCGTGTTATTTAACATAGACTGAGAGCTCTAATTAGTTTATAATGCGTTACTCAAAAAACTTAAGACTCAATTTAGTGTGGTAATAAATGTGTTGTGAACTGTAGAAGGTTTTTCTTTTATTTAAGTTTAATTGGTCATAAACACATTCTGGTTTAAACAGGTATTACTAAACTATGAATCTTCATTAAATATACTATGTATGTGTACTCATGATAATAAAATTGGAACAATAAATTCGATGTCAGTAGAGTTACCAGTGATTGTACATTATATGACATTTTTTCTGATGTATAGAATGAAAGAAAATTGGGAAACCTCGACTCGATGGCAGTTTGTATAATCCACTTGGTCAGCTCGATTCGAGTTGACCTTGTGACCTTGGCCGTTTTGACCTTCTCCAATGATGCCAACTATTGGAAGAGCAGGGAAAAGTACTCTTACCCGAGCAGGAACGACGACCTCGGTAACAGAAATTGGTATGATTTAGCCTTGCATGAGAGGTAAAATACCCAAAAATGATACCAAAAACTTATATGCAGAATACTTGAGGCATACCATGCATAGGTATTTTTATACCAAACGAATAATAATTGGTTATGCATTGGGTATTGACATTCAATTTAATAACTGAGTTCGTTATGGCTTAAGTATTGTGCATATTAGTTTTTGGTATTATTCCTTTGGTATTTTACCTCTTATGCAGGGGTAGTTCATAACAGAGTATGGTAACAATAACAGAATTAAGTATTATTGAGCCAATTTCTCCTACTCGGGTAGTTAAGAGTTAAAGAGGCAAATAACTTCAATCCGGAGATGGCTAGTTCGATTCTCGGTCCGGTCCAGCGTGGCATATTGCATCCATTGTACTTGCTGCGCAGGATACATACTCAAGCATTGGCGGGCATAGAAAGCAATCAATTAATAACTGTGGAAATGGTTATAGAACAATAAGTTGAAAAGCAGGCCATGTTTCAGTTGGAATGTAGAACCAGCCACGCAGTCCACGGAGGGTCCGCAAGTTATCTTCCACCTGATCGATCCAGCTTTCCCGCTGCGCACCACGCCGTCTTGTGCCCGTCGGATCGTTGTCGAGAACCATTTTCACCGGGATACTGTCCGACATTCTGGCTACGTGCCGGCCCACAGCAGCCGTCCGATTTTCACAGTGTAAATTGGACGGACTTATTGAAAATTGTACCACTCGTGTTAATCCCTGCTCTTCGTATTACCCCTTCCAAAGCGATGATGAATAGCAGACACGAAAAACCATCACCTTGCCATAACCCTCTGCACATTTCAAAGGGACTCGAGACTGCCCTTGAAAATCGAACTACGCACACCACCCGATCCATCGTCGCTTTAATCAACCGTATCAGTTTATCCGGAAATCCGTGTTCGTGCATTAGCTGCCATAGCTGGTCCCGATCGTTTGTATCCTATGTGGCTTTGACGTCGATGAATAGATGATGTATGGGCACGTTGTATTCGCGACATTTCTGCAGTACTTGGTGTGGTAACCAAACTAAAATTTGAAACCAGCCGAAACAACGAATTGAATCGGCCGAACTAAAAACTATGCTGAGTGGAAACCATCGGGTAGTGCGATGTTCTTCACAGCGATCGCCTAGCAGAGCATCGGAGAGGAGATCTCCTTCATATCTCCAGTGATGACCATCGATGACCGTTGACTACTACGATGATTGGCGATCTCTCGTTTCTTTCTTCATATTCGCCACGATGGAGCAACGGTTGAACACTCTTCTGGACACTAAACCATGGAGCAGCGAAAACGAGGGTTGACCAGGGATGTAGTCTGAGGGGTCAAGCTCATCACTGAGTCTGGTGAGTCTCCAAGTTGCACTCCCGGAATTGATCAAGGATCATCCGCAGGCTAAACATCTGATCCGTCGTTCGGCCCTCACGAAAACCTGCCTGGTATTCGCCGACGAAGGCGAGTTCAGAAGGGTTATCCCTCTGTAATTGGCACGCTCTAGTCTGTGCCCTGTCTTATAGATTGGGCATATGAGGCCATCCAACCAGCCGGCAGACAGTGCTTCATCCTCCCATACTGTCTGGATGATATGGTGAACCGATTGATACAGCTGTTCACTTCCGTGTTTGAGAAGCTCGACAGGGATCTCGTCCTTCCCAGCAGTTTTATTGTTTCTCAGCTCGTTTAGAGCCTTCTTTACCTCGTCTAGCGTTGGTGGTTCCACAGCTTGACCGTCGCCGAAGTGCTCCTTCCACCTGGCTGCTACCATAGTCTTGTCTGTCGGCAAATGCCCCTCTCGGTCATTACACATGGCGGGCACTGGCTCAGGCTTATATGCCGCGCGCCATTGACAGTTGCGTAAAACCTCCGCATATCGTTACTATCCATGTTCTCCTGCGCTTCAGCTATCACACTCTCTTCGTGTTGCTCTTTTTCTGCGGTGGATTCGTTTCTCTTTTGCCCTTGTTACACTGTACTGCTCTCTGTTGGAACGAGAACGAGCCACTAGCATTCGTCTCCTAGCAGCATTTTTCTCGTCCGTCGCTCGCTGGCACTCCTCATCAAACCAACCATTTCGTTGGCGTCGATGTGCAGTGCCTAACACTTCCTGACCAGTTGTAGTCACAGCTTCGTGGATATTTCTAGACCAACATTTGAAAAGGGCGTAACAGCCAAAATTTATTCCTTCTGATTCTTTGTCTACATATATAGCTATATATGGACGAAGAATCAGAGGGAATTAATTTTGGCTGTTACGCCTTTTCAAATGTTGGTCTAGATTTTTCCACAATCTTTTCTTTTGTTTCGTGAATTTGATGTTGATGTTGAAAAGTCGCACTCGATTTTTTGCAACTACACGGGCATCTAAAGGATCTTACATCTATAATATCCGAGAAATGCCGTCCGTCGATCAGCACGTGGTCTTTCTGTGAGCAAGTGTCTCAAATCTGATGTTGTGTGTTTGCGGATATTCTTACATGTGCAGTTGGTACTGCTGATTGACATCCCTCTAGCAGCAGCAAAGGTCACACGTCGCAGACCATTATCGTTGGTAGCGGAATGAAGACTTTCCGTACCAACGACAGGGCGGAAGAGACTTTCTCTTCCCATCTGCGCATTTGAATTCTCGATGACAATCTTTACATCGTGTGTTGGGCACTCTCCGTAGGTCTTATCAAGGCTCTTATAGAACTCATCCTTCACGTCATCAGGCTTATCGTTCGTTGGGGCATAGATGCTGATCAGGCTATAGTTGAAGATATAGAAGGTATAGAATTTGCCCTTCATTCAACATGCAAATGCGGTTGCTTTTCGGCTTCCACCGGATAACACGCTTTATCTGCTTCCCGGTCACCATGAAACCAACTCACGTTCTGCTTTGTCACTGCCGCTATAGTAGATGTGGTACTGGAATGAAGTGACAGCTATGAGAGTACCACATCTACTATAGCGGGGGGTTCACTGCTGTAAAACATTACGGTTTCAGATGTATTTTGGTGGCAAGAGGAGCGAACAACAACTAAATTAACACAAACCACGCACAATGGGTATCAAACTGAATGTTTTTATAATACCTTTACTAATATTCGCAGCTTGAACCACTCGTATTAGAAAACTTAATACGAGTGGTCCAAGCTGCGAACATTAGTAAAGGTTAAAGAAAAATGATATTTACAGATTTTCTCTCTCAATCAACCATGACCCCTTATAGCCGATTGCAGATGTCGTTGGGAAAGCGAAATATCGATCCAAAATAAAACGAATCAATTTGACATATTGATAAGGAAATTTAGTTACCCTAGATTACTTATTTATTTGTTTATTTGTTTATTTATTAAAATAATTCAACTGACAATGAATGTCTAAATGAATATTAGTTAAACTAATTGGTTACGGTCAGCGGTACGGAAAAAGTCTAGTAACCGATGACGAAACACGTCAACTGATGAATTAAAGTCAAAAATATCGAAGAATTCGTTGAAGCGGCGACTGATGAATCGAATTGGTTCGTGTAGTGCATAGTTGCTAGTCTGTGGTTCTAGAAGCAAAAATAGACGTTGACGAAGAGGTCTTTCAGGTGCATATAGATTTAACTGCGACAGTAGTGCTGGACAATCGATGTGACCCGTGAGCAGCTTCCCAGCAAACGCAGCTTGAGCGGCAATCCGTCTAAACTCTAGTGGTTCGATGCTAATCAACCGGCACCGCTCCTCGTACGGCGGCAAGTTCGCCGGATCACGCCACCTTAGGGATCGAAGAGCGTATCTTAGAAACTTCCGTTGAACGGCTTCGATCCTAGCGATCCATGTGGTCTGGAAAGGGCACCAAACAACAGCGGATGATTCCAGTATTGATCGCACAAGGGAACAGTACAGTGATCTAAAGCATAACGGATCATGGAATTCACTGGCAATTTTGAAAACCGATTTGACGATTAGCTCGGGCTACAATGTCATCGTAGTGAGGTCTGTAGGTAAGTCCGCTATCCAGGATAACGCCAAGATCCTTAATGTGCTGAACGCGAGTGAGCGATCGTCCAGACAGGACATAGTCGAAGATGATTGGTGCGTTTTTCCGGTGATATGAAATGATGTTGCATTTTTCAATACTTAAGTCCATATGGAGCCATGGTTAAAATCACATTGCTCTGCGAAAAAGAACTTGTACAACTAATATTTTGCTAAGGCGACCTAATAAATGTTTGGCAAATTGAATCATCCATGGAACGTTGAAAAAATGATTTATTCTGAAAAATCACTTTTATACTTTATTCTGAATCATTAATTATATATTCAAGGTTTGGAATAAAAAAAAAGCTGAAGTTTCCTTTCCGATTCAGTATATCAGTATTATGTCCGACGATAGGAATAAACTCGTTGGTTTTAGTGTACGGAGTCTCTTATTATTTTTCTGATGAAAGTTTTCTGAAATCGTTGATTATTCTTCCAGAACTTGCGGAAAAGACTCTGTTGATTCAGTCCGAGAAAAAAGAACGACTAGAATGCACTCGTTTTATAATGAACCGCGGGTTTGGGTTGACCTACAAAATTTTGGGAAGTTAGAAGAGCCAGAGCTGGAAGTCCTAACTTAGTTGTTGGCCTGTTCATCATTCTCGTAGTGAGTTTAGTTTCACTCGTTTATTTTTTCTGATCTCGATCGCCAATTTCGTTGCATTTCCATTCCATTCGAGCACACTGGGGAGTAATATGCATCGAATGCCTTATTCAAATTTAAAACGTAAAATTTGTATTCTAGAAAAACGAACAATTATCCTGCTGGTCGGTTCACTAGGTAGAAGTAGTTATAACTATTCGTAGTGGACGTATTGAAAAACGATGCGACGACGTCTAGTAAATTGAGTTAATGTTTGAAATCAGTTTCGAAAAAAAGATTAAAGAGATAAATTATTGCAAGTTATTGATGCCTTTGATGAGACCCCTAATTTAAACCTTAATAAATTTGGCTTGATTTTACTATATTATCAAACAGTCAAAAAGCACGAACCAAGTAAAAGTTAGGGATAGACAAGTAACATTATCACTTGTTGAAATCTTTAGTTTAAGAGACATTCCAGTTCAAAATTATTAATGTTTGATTTTTTCCCGTTTAAATAGAGTTTTTCACTGTAAATAATGTTTGATTTCCTGGAAAATAAACTCGGAATTAAAACTTGTCTTCAACATATCAAAACATCTTGGAAGCATCTTTACAAACAATGACTCGTAACAATAGGTTAATACAATTAAAGAACAATAAAAATGTAAGTGATCGCAGACTCAAATCGAAACGTCAAACTTGGGTACCCAGGGATCAAATGTAGTACTAGAATTGGTCCCTTGAATGAGCTCCACAGTTACGTCTTAATTAGTCTTTGGTTTAAGTGCTCCATGGTTATAGGTTTGGTTCACAATAAATCGCACCTAACAGAATCTGGTCGATTACGATGAGGAAAAGTGATGGAATACATCCTTGCCTCACACCTGCTACGATCCGGATGGGATCGGACAATACCTCGTGGTGCAGCACTCTACACGTGAAGAGCTCAAACATTTTGTCGATGAGGCCGATGATTTTCTCAGGAACCTCCTAGCGTCTCCTAATTTAGACGATCGACCAACTTTTTCATAGTCAATTAACAACCAAATAAAGAAACTCTTGGTATTCTTTGATTTACGATACGAAACTTGACAATATGCGGCATGTAATCCGACCTGCTGCCGCCGTAGAGTCGCATCGATCTTGCGGGCTAGGATAACTTTGTATAGGATTTGGCGAAGGTACACAGCAACATTATGCGTCGCCTGTTATCGCATACAGTCCGGTCACTCATTTTGAAGACTTTCCCTTGGATATTCTGCATCCAATCAACCGGAAAAAATTGCGCTGTGCCAGATTTTACGAAATAAATGATGCAGTAGGTTGAGTGGATGTCATAGGATCAGCTTTGAGCATCTCAGCTGATGTGCGGTCGACCCCTGGGGCATTGTTTGATTTCATGCTTTGGATGGCCGTTCGAATCTCTAGCAGATCAAGCTGAAGTGGTCGCCCGATCAAGAATGCATAACAAAATTTTAACAAGGGGAGTTATTTATTTCAAAAAAATAATGTAACAAAATGTGTTATAAAATTGGCTGGTTAGTTGTTAAAATAACAAAAATTATATCAAAATTCCCTCTAGCCGTAACATAATTATATCAGAGGTTGTTACCTTCATTTCAACATTATAACGACCGTTGATATGATTATGAGGTGCAAAAATCTACTTTCATGGTAATTGCCTACATCACGTATAAAAATGTGGTACCCTACAACGCCGGATTTCCATCCATAATGTAGGCAATTAACTTTGTACTAGCTATTAACATCGAGCATTGATTCAAGTTATACTGGAGGTGATTACCTTCGCTTTTTTCCAATATCAAAAAATGTAGGCAATTATTTTGTGTAAATATACATAACTAATGTTGTTATAATTTTGATATGAAATAAAACTGGCCGAAGACACATTTTTATCGAATTATCTAATTATAACACACGTTGTTTTAAATAACAACCATTGATAGAATTGAGTTATAATTTTGTTATGTATTCCTGATCGGGCGTGGCCTGACTGGTACTTGAAAATGTTGTTCGAAGAGCACGAGCCAGCGTTTTAGCTGGTCAGTTGGGTCGATTAGTAGCTGATCAGTCGCGGCTTTCATAGGCATCATCGTTGCATTCATCTTCGCTATGCTTAAGCGTCGTGCGATATCGTAGAAGAGGCGAATGTCCTCGGTTACTGCAGCTCTCTCTCCTTCGTCGGCTGCAGAGTCCGCTCACCCACGCTCAATGGCCCCGCCCCGTCGACATGAGCGTATCACTTCCTTCTCCAGAGCTGAGTATCGTTGACAGGCTAAGACTCTCCCTGGTGTTGTTTATCGCGGCCTTAGCTTTTCTTCCCTCCTCTATTTTCCTCCAGGTCTCATCGGTGATCCATCGTTATCTCTGGATGCGCAGTTCACCCAGATTATTCTTATTGGTGGTGATGGAGGAGTTCTTGATCGCGGTATATTGGTCTTCAACGCTGCCACATTCCGGAATATGCAATTCTCTCCTCCTGCTGACGAATCCGCGCAATGCGCTGACGTATTTCACTGATGAGGAGGTGATTATCAGACGCGATATCGGCACTACGACAATGGTGAAGATTTTTATTTACTGCAGGTCGATTTGAATTTCTGTAATCCCAGCACGGAAACCCACGCGACCTAGGAAACGGTCGATAGGGGAAGAGCGATCCTCCGGTCGCCATGTCGTTATTATTTACCAAAGAATTCTGCGAGCAGCTCTCCGTTTTCTTCAAGACCCAGAAGTCCCATGATGCACACATGGTTCGAGTTGTCGGATCCGATCTTCACATTGAAGTTGCTCATATAGATTTTAATGTTACCTTTTGGAATTCTATCAACGACGGCATTGAGTTGGCTGTAGAAGTTCTCTTTGTCTTGCAGATCGGTAGCATCGGTATGGTTAAAAAATATGACCCATTTACGTTCAAGTATGAGCGAAATGTTACTTGCAGAATAATTGAAATGAATATATATTTCCGCAAGGCACAACAGAAGCTCCATTTTCTTTGCATTGTGGGCAATACCAGCGTAAAGAAAATTACTCTACTTGTCGGCTGCATACTGTCGTAGAATTAGGAAACGGAATTATTTTTAGACCGTTACTTGCCCTATCTATTTGCACAGACTCCATATCACTTATTAGCTAATAGTTTACAAAACTAGAAGTGCCCTGTGATTAGTTAAGTGTGAGTAAAAGGGAGTAGAACAATTCTTGCAATTAGTGAGTGGAAATGCACAACATAACTAAAAACAGAAGTCATTTCAATATTTCTTATTTGTTTAAATTGCGATGCAGAACATTAAAAATAAGGTCAATATTGATGATCACAAAAAATGTGATCATTATTAAGTCAACTACGTTCCTAAGAAAAATAATTAATCGAGCTGCTCCATTATTAGATCTGGGTAATGTTAGACAAGAAATTTACGATAACATCGTCCAGAAAATCCTAAGAAGACTTTTGAGAATTTTAGGCGTACATATGTTCAAACTCTTTATGTTTTTAACTATTCAATATCTTTATATCTAAAAGCTCCAAACATAATTTTTAGAATTACAAAAAAAAAAACTTAAAACATCTGAATAAAGTTTATCTTCTCTGAGTTGAACACTCTCCAACTTAGCCGATTTTTTAAGGTGACTAACAGTTAATAATAATAAGTTAATAACTGTTACTGTTAGCTGCTTTATGCACATAGATAATAAAAACATGTTACTGGTATCGATGAGTAAGAGAAGACAGTCGTATGTTTTAAAAGATTTCATATTATTTTTAAAACGATCGATTTGAATCACCTTTCGCTAGTAGTCACAAGATGACAGGCTTTATGTTCTAAAACATCTCCCTGCTGTAATATGCTTCTTTTTTATGCTACATCACCACCCACCGTGCATGTCAGCTTTTTGTGACGCAAGGCGATCGCCATTGCACGCACACTTCTTTGCGAGGATTATGCTCTCGGCTTCATTCTCTCATACAAAACAAAACAGCTGACTTGGGAGAGAGAGAACACCCACTGATGCTGCTGTAGCAAGTGAAGGCATAAACCCGTTCTTTCGCCCGTCTGCCTTCATACTTTCCACCTTTCCGCTCCCCAACATATTCAAGTTTATGTTGTTGATGCTCTCTCCCTCTCGGCGGTCGGGTGCTCGCGTTCTCGCGCAGCACAACACACAACATATTGAATGATGTTGTTTTCAATCCCCATCCCATCTGCGATGGGACGACAGTGCACCGCAGTGTTGGTGAACTCGACCAGATGGACGAAGACGACGATGTCGTCGTCGAAAAAAGCAGCCATGATCGTCATTCGTTGTTCGACTGACTGTCAGTAGTTAGTGAGAGCAGTTCGAAGAAAGTGGAAAAAAATATCGCGGCATTAGTTGAGCGCAAGTGAGCCTCCTTCATGGAGTGCGGTTCGATAACATTACAAGCTGTGGAGACGATTGATTGTGATTGATGCAAGAAGAGAATTAGAATTCGATTAGATTGTGAATTCAATAACCCAGTGGCGTCTGTCTTATTTAAATTAGATCGAATAGTGAAATTTCCCTCTTCAATGATGGCAAAAGTTAGGAAAAAGTCAGCAAGGTGTTACGAAAGTGCGTGAAAGATGGAAACTGCATGATGAAAACGGAAGTTGTGAAGTGAATATCCAAATATCAATGGAAGAAAAATTGAAGTTGCTCCAGTTATGAGTTGGTGTTATTTCTTCGCCTAGTTATCTTTATCAATGCCTCAGTGCAATTTGACTTGTCCTTAGACGATACAAGAAGCAAACCCCAAAAAAACGACAGCGCAGCGGATAGGTAAGAGTCGGTGGAAAATCAGTGTGTGTGGGGGGAAGGCATTTTCTTTGTGTTGTCACCCGTCTTCGTTGCAGGATCTATAGCAATATGCTTGATGTGAGTGGGATTGGTAGGTTGGTCGGTCGGTAGTGGAAAGAACAAGGCGCACATAGAGCTTGTATCGAGTTTTTGTTTCCGGATGTGATGTTCTTATAACAATGTTATTGATCGTATATGAAGGATAGTGCGCGGCTGCCATCGCTCGTAAACTGTCTACATATTGGGAATATTGGGTGCTACAAACAGACTGGCGAAGCTTATGAAATATTTACGATGGTAAAATTGCGAGGCGTAAGATGTTCTAAACGAATGTATTTTTTAGAATTTGCAGCTTGGCCGATAACGTCGTAGATGAAAATTCGACTTCCAGCTTCGAAGTTTCAGTTTTTTCTACACCTTATGTGCCCGATTTGTATTGGTTCATAACGTTACCACACTCTTTTCAACACAGATGATCATTTTAGAAGCTATCATCCAAGTTATGTTTTTAGTAATATATTATCTGGAAATAGTTGAGTAGATGTGAGCAACATGCCACAGTCAAGCAAATGCTCAAATCCCAACGATTTCCATAGACAATGTCATCCAAAATCAAGACGGCAATTTTATGTTAGAAGTTATAAGCTAATTCAGAATAAGTCCAACGAACTGTATTTCACGATAAAAGGGTAACTTGATGATAAAGTTCATAATGAGGGGGGCTAAAATAGTAGGATATAAGTGACATATTGGTCTAATTAAAGTAAAGTATTATAAAAAAACGCTTAATAGCTTTGCGGCAATAAGTTGCAATCAGTTGTATGTTATTCATAATAAAACGATTAGGTTTTTTTTTTACGATTTATTCAGCTTTACTCGTGATTTTTACATGAGGAAATATCATATAAGCACATCGGATTTTTTATTTATTAGAGAGATTTGCAGCCATAGGCTGGCTCGTCTTTTTGTCGGAAACTATAACGAACATATCTGCTGTAGGAATGGTGAATATCTATACAGCCGTTTTAGATTTATGCGGATACGAACACAGACCATTTCATTTTTTTATATACAGATAATGTGCATGTTATTTTTGTAGGTTTCCAGGTTAACTTTGTCTTGATTAAAATGTAGGAATATACAAAACACAGACCATTTCATTTTTTTATATACAGATAATGTGCATGTTATTTTTGTAGGTTTCCAGGTTAACTTTGTTTTGATTAAAATGTAGGAATATATACTGAATTTCTATTGCACGACATCAAGTACGGGTTTTTCAGTACTAGTCGACGACTGAAAACTTTCTTCACTAAATATTACGCTGTGAAGTTCATAATATCCAAGGGATAATTGTTATTTCTTACATTTGTACGACCCAAATCATATTCTTCACATACACAATGGAATTCAAATCTCTAATTAGTTATTGTTAGTTAATTAAAAATATTAACTGCAGTAGATTATGTTTGCTTTTCAAGCGACTGTTTTGCTGCGAATAATATAGCCAGACAAGTAGAATTTTTATGTACCTACTGTATTTACAATTCTGAGGAATGTTTTTGATTGTTGAAATGAAAAGTAGGCTTGGGAATTACAACAACAAAAAACAAAAATAAATCGCCATCCGGCAAATACCGAGTGTTTGTGTTTTCAGCATTCAGCTTGAACAACGGGATACAAATCAAAAGGTTTGTTTTTTAAGGTGCGTATTTAACTATTTACAGTGGTAGTTTTGTTCGTTGTCTGTTTTTTTTTACATACTTAGTCGACGCATAGCTGTGCAGATTTTGATTTCTTGATTGACATTTGATTTATTACTTTAACAAACTTTTTATGGCTTTCAATGCGTAAAAGTAGAACACCTGAGAAATAGAGGCTATAATCTACAAGCATTAAAAACAAACGGTTTATTTATTTTTCATATTTTATTCCCAGCTGATGTTTTTCAGATTTTTTTAAAACAATTTTGTATAAAAACCTAACAAAATTTGTATGGAAATTGAGCGTATAGGAAAAAGATAGATTGAGCTGTAACAGTTAACTGTTGTCTGTCTCATTAACATTTGATATTGATTGTTCACCAATGACATATTTGTCAAATTCAAAAGAACGTCAAGCAGATTCATGTCCCAAGACTCTTATGCTGTTCGTAGTGATCGATATCTACGATGGCTAATTATACCTGGCCAAACCCGGAGGCAATCGTGTTCGATTTGTTAAGAATCTCACCCAACACCATGATTTGGGTCAGTAAGCTTCGAGCGACATACGATCACTCTGGCTGGAAGGCCCTGCTAATACATGCATCATTTCATTATTGTTTCCTTCTTCTGTCCAACTTCACCGGATCCTAGGCAAGCTTCTCAACTCGCAGTGGCCAGGAGAGAGCTCATTGAGCGCTTGGACATGTTATGTCCTTATGTTTAGATTGAATTGAATGTAGAAATGACAACATAAATATGAACAAAAATAAATTGATCACTAAGCCGGAAAATATTCATTGGAGGCGGGTTCAATTTTCTCGGCTTTCAAATTTTTCTTGCAATGCGTAATATCTGATTGAATTGAGTCGTACTTAGATCACAGTAACACGTTTTATTTCAAGTGTGTTGCTTTGAGTAGCTGGACTTTTGTTTTCTAAGAATTTGACTTTTAAATTTTAGTGTGAGCAGAGCGTGGAGGCGCATGGTACTATGTTCAGGTACCAGAACGAGCGCGGTATTATTTTATGCAAAAGTAGCGAGGTATGGGTAATTCTCGCTTGTGACAGGTAGGGGAAATTTTATCAATATGCGCCTCCTAAGGAAATCTTTAATTTCTAATTTAACGGTGATTTCATCCAAAAACATGTACTTTTAAAGCGTTTATCAACTATCTAACGTATCAGTCAATACATGGTCCAAAAATTTTCATGTAAAATCAACAATAGTCAATGTTTCAGATTGATTGTGGAGAAAATATTTCTTGTATTGAGGACGTAAACGCCGAAATTGCGTCGGAAGGTCCCAAAATAACACTTTGTTTTTTTTTATAGAGAGTTTTTCCGTTGAACTGCTCACAAATGTTTTTTGCTGCTTATGAATTTAAAACAAAGTTTATGTTAGGTTTAAACCAAGAAAAGGTGGTGGCGCATTTTATACATATTTTTCCTAATCAGCACTCATGCTGCTTCGTAAAATTGTGAGATGCTTCTTTCAAATGTGGAGAATTAAAGTTTTTCAATATCTGTTAATTTCAAAACTTTTTGGAAAATTTAGATATTTCAAATCTCGCGCTTAGTTTCATAAGGGCGTAACTGTATTGATCGATTTCTCTTAATCGATTATATATTTTATTAATAACTCAATTGTTTCAAAAGCTGCAACCGTGATTATCGATTCTGGTGCAAAATACATTCATCCTTAATTGCACCAAACCAATAAATCATCGACAAACTAGCGCAATTCGCTACAATAATAAAAAGAAAACATCGACGAAATCGATCCATACAGTTACGCCCTTACTTGAAGGTACAAGATTGTACAATGTGCATACCTTTGGACGCCGCTGAAGGGAGCACTGTTGGGGAATCCGTCCACAGGAACTGCTCCAATGTCACTTGGAGAAGGTGCACATGCTGCAACCACCGAAGGCTAACAAAATGGTGACATTCCTCTCTTTTGGGAACAACAGCTGCCGGATCAAAGCAATATTTGGTAAATTCGGTATTGGTGTAGTATCTGGTCGACAAGCGTGAATGGCTGCGATACAAGAAGCTGAAGAAGACAGTGATGCTCCGTACCGTAATTTTTTTTCGAGAATCATTGTCGAAGCCTGCAAAGCGAACGTTTCTGTCGACTTTGAGCCCGAAACTCCGGCTTAGACAAAGGACGGAATAAGGAGAGATGTGCCGCGCAGCTCCACGAACATTTTTCGGGGTTCGTTTTTCTGTTTTCTCTGCGAGTAGTAGGCTAGGTGTACCAGTTGTGGCTATAGCACCAGTTGTCGCACTAGTGCTTCAGATGCCAAATGGCCAATCAAATCACCGCAAACCAAGTTCAAATCGATAAAGCATATTCATATGATACGATAACACCTTTGATTTCCTCCCAAACAAGCAACGCATAATTGTAAACATTGATTTTGCTTAATTTTTGACGTCCTTTCACCAGTTGTGGCACTAGTGGTCCCTATTTGGCCAGTCCCATAAGAAAACAATGGGATTTGCCAAGAACATACATAAGAACAACTATTTTAAAAAAAAATAAGTAAAAGGCATGTGGGTGGACTTTATATATCAAGCGAAAGGTTTTACTTCCTGCTCCTTAGAACAGCTGTGAAAACCACAATAAAATTTGTTATAATCATCAAAATTGATTAATCCATAATAGGAACGCGTGCACCAGTTGTGGCACTATTCTTAATTTTGGTTCCTTATTTGGCAAATCCCATTGTTTTCTTATGGGACTGGCCAAATAGGGATCACTAGTGCGACAACTGGTGCAAAGGACGTCAAAAATTAAGCAAAATCAATTTTTACAATTATGCTTTGCTTGTTTTGGAGGAGATCAAAGGTTTTATCGTATCATATGAATATGCTTTATCGATATGAACTTGGTTTGCGGTGCTTTGATTGGCCATTTGGCATATAAAGCACTAGTGCGACAACTGGTGCTATAGCCACAACTGGTACATCTAGCCTACACTGCATCAGAGGCTTTGATACTTTCTCTCCTCCATCCCAGCAACTTGAAGGCAGAGCGAATAAAGCAGAACACCTGGGCCCTGTAGCAGAATCAGACTAATAATATTAGCTACAAGTTACAAGTAACAAGTCAAAAAATGACAAGTACTTGTAATTTGTGTTGCATAAATGTGATTCGCCAACTAATAATATTAGTACTAGTATTATTAGTAAGGTTGAAATGACAGGTCTGTCAGATTTATTTACCTGTTAAAATTCATCCGACAGTTCACTGTCAATGCGGCGATAAATGATTTGTTTATGTTTTTCTGCAAGTTTGTGCATAGAATACTGCGATAGGTATACACGGAACACGAATTTATTATCCTTCTCTCTTTAATTTATTGATTCCGTGGTTCAATCCAGTTTTGTGGTATTGGCATGGCATTGGAGTGATTTTTACGTGGTTTTTATATGCGTATTATATGATTGACATTGGTTATATTGTGGGTTTCAATTTACGTGTTTTGCGGAACTTATGCGGGTTTGGATTTTGTTTTTAGTCCAATAATTGAAATTGTTGAAAATATTATGAAATTTAGGCGATTTCTTGGAAGATAAATTATTTCAAAATTCAAGTTCAAAATACTGATGATAATATCGCATCAAATTTATTTTATTAAAAATTTAAGTAGTTTTTCCTTTCTTTTCCATGATTGTTGTCAAAAATAGGGCAAGATGCATGGCCCCACCCGAGATTGTTCAGTACAACAACTCACATTTGAGTTGAATAAAGTCAACTTTAGGTAAACTAAAGTTACTAAACTTTGCTTTGGGTAATATGTTTTCACGTGGATTAAGGTAAACTACGTGGTGTTAGAAGAGTCATTTTACACAAAATTGGGTTATTGTGCCAAAGTACGGTTTTAAGCGAAAACAACCCGCTTTTGAGTAGTTAGCGCCCCACCATTTGAATACTTGATGTCAGCATTTGTATGTCAGTATTTCTGCTTTCTTCACAGTTATTTGAAAAATTTCATAGATCTCAGTTTTGTATTGGAACGAGACATTTATTCTTAGTGCATAGTATTTCACTGTATGGTAATTTAAAGCACTTTGAATAATAGTTTCTTTCTCTTTTAAGTCGTTAAAACAATAAAACGATGTATATTTACTTTGCACAGCTGAAATAATAAAATAAAAGCTACTTGTAAATAAATTTACAGCACCATTCATACTTATGAAAGAAACTAAAAGTCAACGCTAATAATTTGTACTTGTATTTTCTTTATGCAACAGAAAAATGCAAGTTACAAGCTACTCTACTAATATTAAATTATTATTAAATTATTATTATTAATTATTAGTAAAATTTTGATTATGCTACAGGCCCCTGATGTGTTTTGGTTCTAATCTAGTAGAGCAAGCGTAACACAAATGCTCCAGTCGATGTCCTCCGCAAAACCAAGGAGCATGTAAGGCTTGTTGATAATGGTTCCGCTTGTTTACATACCAGATCTTCGAAATACACTTGCCTGAGCTATGTTGAAAAGCGGATTAGAGAGCGCATCGCCCCGATTTAATCCATCCAACGTCACCATCTAACGAATGAACCTAATATTTTTGCTGGAAAGCCATTTTCAGCAAGTTGTGTTCTCGGATTTTTTTCAAGGATTGGTCGCAGAGTTAACATCTGGTTCATTGTTGATCTCCTTTTCGAAAAAAAAAAACGCTTTGATATTCGCCGAGAAATGTCTCTGCAAACGGACGCAGTCTGCTAAACAGAATTCGGGAGATTGCCTTGTAGGCGGTATTGAAGAGTGTTATACTTCGATAACCAGCACAATCGAGTCTGTGCCATTTTTGGTAGATAGAACATATGGGACTATCAAGGCATTTCTTCTCCCTCCAAACAATTTCAATCACTTGGTGGATTTTTTCGGTTCTTCGGTCACTCCCAGCCATTGGCGTAACTAACGAAAAATTCTAGGGGGGGCTAATTTTTTACGCAAAGGATTACGTCCTTTGCGAAGATAGGGAGGTAATTTTGTATATTTAAATTTGAGATCTTCACGAAAAGTACCGATTTTCGAGATATTGGTATCAATCGATCGACGAACTCTTTAAGATTTTCCCGAACTATTAAAAACAATGGATTAGAATGCGCTGGCCGTCGCCGAAAATAGCAGTACTCAAGAGATATATCCACGCAATGCTCAGACTATCGTTTCGCTTCTATCAGTGATTAGAAAAGCGCTTTGTGGAAAGAAAATCTCTCGCGCTTAGTTTCATATGGGCGTAACTGTATTGATCGATTTCTCTTAATCGATTTTATATTTTGTTAATAACTTAGTTGTTTCAAAAGCTACAATCGTGATTATAGATTCGGGTGTAAGATATAATCATCCTTTATCACACCAAACCATTGAATCATCGACAAACTAGCGCAAATCGGTAGAATAATAAAAAGAAAACATCAACGAAGAGAAATCGATCTATACAGTTACGCCCCTATGAAACTAAGCGCGAGATCTATTCTTTTTAGGCGTCGATTGCGTTCTCAGGATATCAGTGGCGGTGCTGAACTTTTATTCTTAGCGTCTTAGCGGAAAATCATCGAGCGGCCGTCGGACAGCAACAGCAGTGAATTTTGAACGCAACATTCGGATTAACGTTTGATTGCTGTGAGTGATTCGGAAGACACAATGCGATTTAAAATCGACTATTTTCAGGATCAGCATATTATGAAAAGAAAGGATTGATAGCAAACAATGGCGTCGGTTGCATTCCCGCGGTACTGAAGGAAGTTTCCGTCAGTATCAGAATCACAAACGCTCGTCGGGGTGCAACGCTACAGAAACGTTGGCGTCAGTAGCAGTCAAGTGATATTTTCATTCAAAATTCAGATTTTAATTCTGTTTGAAGAAAAATTATTGAAAACAAATCGGTTTTCTCAGATACACTAGAGAAGATAGATAGAGCCGAGACGAACATACATCAAAGTGCGAATCATAATCGTTTGACGACACTGCAGAATTTTTTCTCCATGGATGGCAAATCATCTGACGTTGATGTCAGAGAAGACAAGAAATTTTCTTTTAAAATTCTGATTTTGCCTGTGATGAAAAAAAAAGATTGGGAAGGCGCATTGTCGGTTCGTCTCAGAACCATCATTTCACAGGAGGTTGAGTGTAAGTGACGAATTTCCTGTCGTCAGATTAAAGAAAAACTTTATGCGATTAGGAAGACATATGAGCTTACCCAACAAGTATTGGAGGCTGGTAAAGAGTTTATTGGGTAGTAAAACGCCTGTGAAGTTTTATGCATCCGAAAGAATTCCAAATTGTTTCTAATTTAAATTTTTGTTACCTCTTCTTGAAAACTCAGACCTCAAGCCTTCCTGGAATCTCTTAATTGATTTTCTGGAAATAGCAGAAAAATCCCCATAATTACCATTAAAAGCTATAGACCCTAGTAGCACAGTTCATATCGATTTGGTTGCAGCAACTCCAATGGGACTGGATTAAATCGCATATGAATCACAGTGCCTTATACGTGACAAGGGTGCTACTCGGGGAAAGAAATGCTTTCAGAATATCTGGATCGATACAGACATACGTAGTATTTGGCTCTCACTTTTTCAGAAGGATTCTTTTGATATTTTTTTCACAAAGGCCATGCATCTTTAAGAACTATGAACACGCTAGGTTTAATTAAATATACTCGCAAAACTCTGTAAAAACTTCAAAATAGATTGCTGAAAAAACGAATTTTTAATCAGGATTTTTCAGAAATATGCTGATAAGCTAAGCATCCTATGTTCCTTAAACAATTTGTTTTGTTCAACATTTTATGCTGTGTCAATATTAAGACCATACAGACAGTTCAGTATGCCACTAGAACTTTCTTTATCCAATCAAAATTTTAGAAATTGTGTTCGTTTTCTTAGTCTGTCGCTTCTATTATTTATTCAATCAGCATTGCATCAGCATGGAACCACTGTTCCTACTCCAATTTCCTAAAGTAATGATATCGGAGAGAATCAAGGGAGCGTACTATTTTTCGTGTTTAACATTCCAATCGTAAGATACAACAATTGTTCGAAGTTCGAAAATTTGTTAAAATAGATTCAATGTTTCGTAAAGAGAGATGTGAATGAAGAGAACTCATTCCTGGCAGTTATGCCTATATATGATCAGAGAGCTAGATAAATGCAATTTTCATGCAAATTGGCCAAAATTCTCGAAGAGAATAAGAAGCTCGGCTGGGATTCCGTCCTACACAGCGGCCTTGCCGGTCTTTAGCTCTCGAGCAGCTTCTCTCACTTTGTCTACCGTTGGTGACTCCCCAATCGTGAATCTGTTTATGGCCTCTCTGTTTGATTGTTCATTCAAAAATAACTCAAAATGCTCCTTCCATCTAGCAGCCATTGATCAGAACTGGCACCGGTGCGCTTTTTTTGCGCATGTTGTTGATCGTTTTGTAGAGCTTCGGTACGTCGTTCCTGGCAATTTTTTTTTGTCAAAAAAATTTAAAAAAACTTTTGGGGGAGGGTGAATGATTTTCCACGCTTATACACGGAGGGAAAAGGGAGTTAGAAATTCTGTTTTTTCGTTCACGTGAAATGTTTCCCTTTTGGGAATCTTTCCCCGTAATGCTGGGTAGACACCTTTGCGTGGTGTGTTACGGTGTAAGATCTACCACGGTCACATTGTCAGCTACAGGCAAATCCTGACCCAACGAATACCTTCCCCAATATCCAACTCCGTGGCACTTATATCTCGTTAAGTAAGTACTACACAAACACTTCCTTCCCCTCCCAAGTTACGATAAAGATGGGCGTGGTCAGGAGTAGTAATCCTCATGCTTTTGTGATTTTTATCCTAGATTGAAATCCACCCACATTGATTTCTGATAGCAATCTGAATAAGGATTTCAAAAGAAAAATATGAGTATCACTTGTAATCTACGAAGTACACCGTAACTATGCTATGCTATGTTATGCTTATGTGGCCCGTTTGGGAATCTTATGCCCAAGTAACAATTTTCATGCTTGTTAGATTTATTTAATTCTTATAGCGGATTTATGACAGCAGTCACCATGGCTAGTTGCTCAGATTTATTAGCGATCTTATTGCTATCAATAAACCTCTAATAAATCTATTCGAAAAGCTTCAAACGTCAAATGCCGACTGGTCTTGTTAGCAGCTCTACGGTTGTAACGGAGAGCATGATAAGTCTAATTTTCAAAGCTTGATCAAAGCCATAATTTTGGGTCGTAATGTGGTCAAATGAATAACCCCAATAAGAATATTTACATTGCAAAGGGTTTATAACGGTGTTTAAATAGAGCAACATTTTTCTGATCGAAATCAATGATGGCCATATAGAAAATGGAGAACCATCCTCAAGTCAGTGAAATTTTTCACTGAAATTCATGATTAGACAGCGGTGTTTATGCCGCAAAACGACACATTTTTGGTAAAGGATATAAAAAACAAACATATCTGGGTGTAATATCAATTAGTTTAGCGAAGATTTACGTTATTGATAATATAATAATTTTAAATTCATTGCCCAAAACTATATTATTCTGCGGGCGCGTAGTGCTTAATCTCATTTTTGCACTAGCTTTCACCATGAAATCGAGTGCGCACCTCGTTTCCATGAAAGTACATTGGAGAAAAAACTTAAAAACGTATTATTTTGTAGTCATCCTCATCATGATTTTCATCAATACTTTAGTTTGTTATTATTTGTTTGCAAGATTTTGTTTCTCTTTTTTCAAAGCAAATTTTTGACAGCTGCCGCAGCCAAATTCCCTTTTTTGCGGGGGGCTTGAAACGGATTTTTATATACTCTTATAAGAGGTTTATAGTGGTAATCTAGAGAGGGCCACTTGGACATATCTTACTCTTATAGTGGTCATCAGAAGGTAATCCTGTAGTAATGGGTTTTATTGTCAGTTCTTGTAATTCGATCTTGAAAACCATTTCTAGAGCGGAATAAAACTTGAAATGTTACTTGGGATGATTTTTTCATATGATATAATTCACATCCATAAGTAAATATCGAGTCATATAAACACTCCCCAGGTCGAACGGTTCTTAGGCCTAATGGCCATTAGACCGAATGAGAACTGGGGAGTGAGAAGTGAGTAGTGTGCAATGAGGAAGGAGTAGAAAGGAAGAAGGAAGAAGGAAGTTGGAAGAAGGAAAAAGGAAGAAGGAAGAAGGAAAAATGACGAAGGAAGCAGAGAGAAGGAAGAAGGAAGGAGGAAGAAGGAAGGAGGAAGAAGGAAGAAGGAAGAGGATGAAGGAAGAAGAAGAAAGAAGAAGGATGAAATAAGAAGGAAGAAAGACGAAGGAAGAAAGAAGAAGAAAGAAGGAAGAAAGAAGAAGAAAGAAGGAAGAAAGAAGAAGGAAAAAGGAAAAAGAAGAAGGAAGAGGATGAAGGAAGAAGGAAGAAGAAGAAAGAAGAAGGAAAATAGAAGAAGGAAGAAAGAAAAAGAAAGAAGGAAAAGAAGAAGGAAAAAAATCACTCACTTATAAAGCTATAAAAAAAAAGGAAAAAGGAAGAAAGAAGAAGGAAGAGGGAAGAAGAAAGAATGAAGAAGGAAGGAGGAAGAGGGGAGAGGGAAGAAGGAAGAAGGAAGAAGGAAGAAAGAAGAAAGAAGAAGGAAGAAGGAAAAGGGAAGAAGGAAGAAAGAAGAAAGAAGGAGGAAGGAGGAAGAAGGAAGGAGGAAGAGGGAAGAAGGAAGAAGGAAGAAGGAAGAAGGAAGAAGGAAGAAGGAAGAAGGAAGAAGGAAGAAGGAAGAAGGAAGAAGGAAGAAGGAAGAAGGAAGAAGGAAGAATGAAGAAGGAAGAAGGAAGAAGGAAGAAGGAAGAAGGAAGAAGGAAGAAGGAAGAATGAAGAAGAAAGAAGGAAGAAGGAAGAAGGAAGAAGGAAGAAGAAGAAGTAAGAAATATGAATAAGAATAAGAAAGAAGAAGAAAGAAGAAGAAAGGAGGAAGAAAGAAGAAGAAAGAAGGAAGAGGGAAGAAGAAATAATGAAGAAGGAAGAAGGAATAAAGAAGAAGGAAGACGGATGAAGGAAGAAGGAAGAAAGAAGAGGGAAGAAGTAAGAAAGAAGAAAGAAGAAGGAGGAGAGAAGAAAGAAGAACGAAGAAGGATGAGGGAACGAAGAAGAAGAAAGAAGGAAGAAGGCGGATGAAAGAAGGCAGAAGGAAGAGAGGAGAAGGAAGAAGGAAGAAAGAAGGAAGAAAACGGAAGAAGGAAGAAAGAAGGAAGAAAACGGAAGAAAGAAGAAAGAATAAAGAAGAAGGAAGAAGAAAGAAGGTAGAAGGAAGAGTGAAGAAGAAAGAGGAAGAAGGAAAAAAAAGAAGGAAGAAGGAAAAATGCAGAGGGAAAAAGGAAGAAGGAAAAAAGAAGAAGGAATAAGGAAGAGGAAGGGAGAAGGAAGAAGGAAGAAAGAAGAAGGAAGAAGGAAGAAAGAAGAAGGAAAAAGGAAGAAGGAAGATGCAAGAAGGGAGAAGTAAAAAGGGGTAAGGTGAAGAAAGAACTTCTCATTTTTCAATTCTTGCTTCTTTTTGCTAATTCGGCCTAATGGCCATTCGGCCTAATGACCATTCGGCCTAACGACCTTCGGCCAAATGGCCTTCGGCCTAACGTCCTTCGGCCTAATGGCCTGACACCAAATAGTATTGTGGATATAATAACTTTTTGCATTGAGAAACAATTGTCAGTTTTATGAATCTCGTGCCCACCCTGGCGCAAAACACGATTTTAATTTCCTAGCACTTGTGAGGGTTTCGCTCAAAATAGGTCTCTTTTTCCTTTCGGCTAATTTTTTTATCCTAATTTATGTTTGTTTTAGCACGCGTTTTAGATTTCAAAACACCTCTCAAGCAATACTTTGAGGCCAATAAATTCGCCAACATGTATTTCAATTTTTATAGCTATTACGACAAGACCATTTCTACGATAAGCTGCTTCTCTCTATCCTCGGATGTACCACACGGCTGTCAAATTCTCACTGCATCTGTTCCGCCCTTCATGTCCACTTTGTTTTGTTTATGGATTAAAAACGAAAACATCTTTGCATAGTAGGTAGCTGTTCAGTATTCTTATAACATGCTCTTTGCCAATTTTATGGATAACTGTATGGCAGCTTTTAAGGCAAAGCTGATCAAAACGAACGAAATCTACCTTGCCTTAGTCCCCGGTAGAATTCGAATTCTCTGAAGATTTATTCACCTAAAACCGCAAACAGTTTTGCACATTTGCTTAAATTAGTCTTGTGATTTTTTCCAGGAAAGCAGTCATCGTTCCACTACTCACCAATCATTGTTGTTGTTGCACTAATTTCCCGTTATTTTTATGTGGAATGTTTTTGAAGCTTGTAACCGTCTTACACCAGAGCATTCTTTCTTTATAAGGCACAGCTTTGTCGTCAGTGAATGAACGAATTTGGTACACAAACTTAACTTAGCTGATCCTTGTTCTAAAAATTAGCTCGGACTGCTGTCTAAGCTAAGTCAAAACAAGTGGTCCATTGATTTGAGACACGCACATATATCAATTACTTTGGTGAACAGAGTTCCATACTTTTGATTGGTTATCATGGGTGAATAATAAATCCTGAGGCAATCATCTGTTTGGAGTAGGATTATAATGGCTAAATAAGCTGTATACTCGCCGAACAGTAAGAACCCGATAAGGAAACTAGTACTCGTTTCACTGATGTGGGCGTCATCACATTGTATTGTAGATGGAACTCAGCTTTGAAAGAAATTAATAGATGCACATTTTTGAACAGTAACGGCTAGAACTCCATTGTGTTCTGATGGGTTTTACTTGTTGAACGGTAACGGTAAAGAAATTAAAAAAGGGAAAATAATTATGAGAAAAGTTTCATGTATTCAAACCTCTTTAGCTGTCTGAATCAGTTATTGTTATTATTGTACAAAGGCCAATGTTCAGATGTATTGAGGAAAAAAATTTTTAGGTTCCTAAATTCAAATTGTTAACATTACTATGAGTAATTTGTAATAATATCTAATGTAGACAAATTCAATAATCTCTGAATAGTCACAGTATTTAACCACTAACATTGGCTGTTCGAAATTTGAGACACAATTGTATTGCATGGGATTACTTCCATGGTCTGGTCAGCGTTCGTGGAACGGATTTATTCCGACGCTTTGTATTACGACCACAGGATCGTGCGGTTGGTGTTGGTGGCCTTTGCAATCCAATCCGATCCGTGATCCCATTGCAGTGGTGTGAATTTCGGAGCGGTAGCAACATTAACAATCCATAATAAATGAGAAAGTTATCGTGGAGCTATAGGTTCACAAAATACTAAGAAGTCGTAATACCTAACGAGGCTGGATTGATAACAAAGAGACGCAGTGTCAAAATTGGAACAGCGCGTTTTCTGTCAAATCGGTTGTTCCAATCGAGCACAAGGTTCTTAAAGGTAGAATTATTGCGTCACATGTAAAATGCAGGCGCTTTAGCGCTAATTCAATCTTTCTTCTAAAATAAAATGTTAACAATTTTCATTAATGGAAATTTGGCAATGAAAAAAAAACTAGTAAATTTTATATTGATTCTGATTTTTTTAAAGCAATTTTTGAATGAAATTTAATTTACAAAATTACCCTTGTCATCGATTCCTTGATTTAAATCTTTTATTCTAACTTTTAGTTTTCTATAAATCCAAATGAATATCAAATGTATGTTCAACTACTTTTTGAGTGAATTAATAAAAAATAAATATTGGGATACGTATACATACGTCATGTATTTTTTTTGTTATTTGAGAAATCGTGAAATCTTTAATATTGATACTGGTTTGGCAGTCTTTGTTGGCAGTATCAATGAAAATTTTATCACTATATTATTAAACGATTATATTTTTTTCACGAGCATACCTACACAATCTTAAAACAATGTATTAAACAGAATTATTATCCCCAGACGGTGTATTTCGGTTCAGCTGTTTTTTGACTTGTCTTGTTTTTCTGCTTCTCTCTGTTCGATTTTTATTTCACAGAATAATAGCTGACGACGCGACGACGTTGCGGTGCTGCAATATAGCTACAATTCTCGTTTGAGCAACGCTCCACCACAAGTACGGCTCACTATAGTGTGGACCAGTCAGTGCGACGAAACCAAACCCCAGTGCAGCCACAATCTAAGCGTGTCTACCCTACTAGCAGCCGTGGACTGTTTCGACGATCGTGGCAAGCAAGATCGTGGTGGTGCAGCAGTGTGGTTAATGCACCGCGTGCGTTCGTAATAATCTCACGCGGCATTTAGCGGCGATCGCTGTGGCCGAGCTCGAACAAATGGCTTGGAAGTGCGGTCTCTTGATCGATTCGTGATAGAAAAGTAAGTTGTTGGATGCTGGAGATTGTATGCCCGACGTGCGGCGGTGTGAGGCAAGAAGAAACGAAATAACGAAATATCGCAACGTCTTGGAGCTTTTGACTTTGATTTGTCGCTTATTCGACAATCTTGCAAAGTGCCCCAATAGTTTCGGAATAGGTCGTGGATAATGTGTTGAAAGAAGAATAAAATATGAAAATGGAAGCAAAATAAGTGAAACAACAAAGTGCTGGTGATTGGGAGCATAGTTTCGATAAAGTTTTTCTCGCTGCGGGAGAATAAGTGAGTTGGAAGGGTGCACTAAAGGCGAAAGAAGAGAAAAACTTCTGTGAAAGATTGTGCAAGCTTGATTTTTTAATTAGTGCTCTGATTGAATGAATGTATAGTGTGAGGAGGAAGGAAACGGACCATTACTTGAAGAACCTACTCAGCTGGGTCCGCTAAAGGCGAATTGAAAGGTAAGATAGAGATTACTAAAGGATCTTTATAGCTTATATGTAGTACATTCTGTGGTTTGTTGAATGTTGGGAATTAATTGAAAAAAAGAAAAATTGGAAACGTAAAGCCATTTCAATTACATTCAAAAAGAATAAGAGGAACTGTATTGTTGTATAAATGTCAGTTGCTTTTAATTTATGGTGTTGGTCATAAATTACATTTTGTTTGTATAGGAACAAACACTAATTAGCCTCTCAATTTCCACCTGAGATTATTCCAAGTTTCCAAAAGAAATTCTTCCATATTCCACAGGGACACTAAAACGAATTGCGCCTGAGAGTTCTTTTCCACGGAATTCTTTCATTCGAATATCCACGGGAAATTCATTCGAATTTCCACGGTAATTCATTCGAATTTCCACGGAAATTCATTCGAATTTCAGCGGAAATTCATTCGAATTTCCACGGAAATTCATTCGAATTTCCACGGAAATTCATTCAATTTCCACGGAAATTCATTCGAATTTCCACGGAAATTCATTCGAATTTCCACGGGAAATTCATTCAAATTTCCACCGGGAATTCATTTGAATTTCTACCGGAACTTCATTCGAATTTCCACGGGAAATTCATTCGAATTTCCACGGGAAATTCATTCGAATTTCCACGGGAAATTCATTCGAATTTCCACGGGAAATTCATTCGAATTTCCACGGGAAATTCATTCGAATTTCCACGGGAAATTCATTCGAATTTCCAAGGGAAATTCATTCGAATTTCCAAGGGAAATTCATTCGAATTTCCAAGGGAAATTCATTCGAATTTCCAAGGGAAATTCATTCGAATTTCCAAGGGAAATTCATTCGAATTTCCACGGGAAATTCATTCGAATTTCCACGGGAAATTCATTCGAATTTCCACGGGAAATTCATTCGAATTTCCACGGGAAATTCATTCGAATTTCCACGGGAAATTCATTCGAATTTCCACGGGAAACTCATTCGAATTTCCACGGAAATTCATTCGAATTTCCACGGAAATTCATTTCCAATTTCCACGGAAATTCATTCGAATTTCCATGGGAAATTCATTCGAATTTCCATGGGAAATTCATTCGAATTTCCATGGGAAATTCATTCGAAATTCCACGGGAAACTCATTCGAATTTTCACGGGGAAATCATTCAAATTATCACGGGAAATTCATTCGAATTTCCACGGAAGATTCATTTGGATTTCCACGGGAAACTCATTTAAATTTCCAGGGAGAATTCATTCGAATTTTACGGGAAATTCATCCCAATTTGTACGGGAAATTCATCCGAATTTCCACGGAAATTCATCCGAATTTCCACGGAAATTCATTCGAATTTCCACGGAAATTCATCCGAATTTCCACGGAATTCATTCGAATTTCCACGGAAATTCATTCAATTTCCACGGAATTCATTCGAATTTCCACGGAAATTCATTCAAATTTCCTCGGAAAATTAATTCGACCTTTCAAATTTCCACGGAAATTCATTCAATTTCCACGGAAATTCATCTCAATTTCACACGGAAATTCATTCGAATTTCACGGAAATTCATTCGAATTTCCATGGGAAATTCATTCGAATTTCCACGGAATTCATTCAATTTCCACGGAAATTCATTCGAATTTCCACGGAAATTCATTTCCAATTTCCACGGAAATTCATTCCAATTCCACGGAAATTCATTCGAATTTCCACGGAATTCATTTCGAATTTCCACGGGAAATTCATTCGAATTTCCACGGAAATTCATTCCAATTCCACGGGAAATTCATTCCTAATTTCCACGGAAATTCATTCGAATTTCCACGGAAATTCATCTGAATTTCCACGGAAATTCATTCGAATTTCCACGGAAATTCATTCCAATTTCCACGGAAATTCATTCCAATTCCACGGAAATTCATTCAATTTCCACGGAAATTCATCTGAATTCCACGGAAATTCATTCGAATTCCACGGAAATTCATTCCACTGAAATTCATCTCGAATTCCACGGAAATTCATCTCAATTTCCACGGAAATTCATTCGAATTCCACGGAAATTCATTCCAATTTCACGGGAAATTCATCTGAATTTCCACGGAAATTCATCTGAATTTCACAGGAAATTCATTCAATTCCACGGAAATTCATTCGAATTTCCACGGAAATTCATTCGAATTTCCACGAGAAATTCATTCGAATTTCCACGGAAATTCATTCGAATTTCCACAGGAAATTCATTCGAATTCCACAGGAAATTCATTCCAATTTCTACAGGAATTCATTCCAGAATTTCCACGGGAAATTCATTCGAATTCCACGGAAATTCATTCGAATTCCACGGAAATTCATTCGAATTTCCACGGAAATTCATTCGAATTTCCACGGGAAATTCATTCAATTTCCACGGGAAATTCATTCAATTTCCACGGGAAATTGATTCGGATTCCACAGGAAATTCGCATGTATTTTTCCCGTGGAAATACGAATAAAGTTCCCAAGCAAATTCAAATGAATTTCCAGTGAAAAATCGAGTGAGCTCGGAAATTCCAAGGAAAATTCATCCGAATGAATTGGAAATTAGGATGAAATTCCCTTACAAATTGAGATGAATTTCCGTTGCAAATTAAGATGAATTTCGCTAAGAAATTCGGATGAATTTCCCTTGGAATTCGGATGAATTTCCTTTAGAAATTAGATGAATTTCCCTTTGGGAATTCGGATGATTTTCCCTTTGAATTCGGATGAATTTCCTTGAAATTCGGATGAATTTCCTTTGGAAGAATTCGGATGAATTTCCTTGGAAATTCGGATGAATTTCCTTGAAATTCGGATGAATTTCCTTGGAATTCGGATGAATTTCCTTGAATTCGGATGAATTTCCTTGAAATTGGATGAATTTCCTTGAATTGGATGAATTTCCCTTGAATTCGGATGAATTTCCCTTGAAATTGGATGAATTTCCCTTGAAATTCGGATGAATTTCCTTGGAAATTCGGATGAATTTCCTTGAATTCGGATGAATTTCCTTGAAATCGGATGAATTTCCTTGAAATCGGACGAATTTCCTTGAAATTGGATGAATTTCCTTGAAGTTGGATGAATTTCCTTGAATTCGGATGAATTTCCCTTGAATTCGGATGAATTTCCCTTGGAAGTCGGATGAATTTCCTTGAAGTCGGATGAATTTCCTTGGAAATCGGATGAATTTCCCTTGAAATTGGATGAATTTCCTGGAAAATTCGGATGAATTTCTCTTGGAAATTCGGATGAATTTCCCTTGGAAACTCGGATGAATTTCCCTTGGAAATTCGGATGAATTTCTCTTGGAAATTCGGATGAATTTCTTTTGGAAATTCGGATGAATTACCCTTGGAAATTCGGATGAATTCCCCTTGAAAATTCGGATGAATTTCCCTTGGTAATTCGAATGAATATCCCTTCGGATAAATTTCCATTGGAAGTTCGGATGAACTTCCTTGGTAATTCGGATGAATTTCCTTCGAAATCCGGATGAATTTTGAAATTCGGATGAATTTCCTTGGAAATTCGGATGAATTTCCTTCGAACTCGGATGAATTTCCTTGAATTCGGATGAATTTCCTTGAAATTCGGATGAATTTCCTTGAATTCGGATGAATTTCTCTTGGAAATTCGGGTAAATTTCCCTTGGAAATTCGGATGAATTTCCCGTGAAAATTCGAATGAATTTCCCGTGGAAATTCGAATGAATTTCCCGTGGAAATTTGAATGAATTTCCCGTGGAAGTTCGAATAAGTTTCCCATGGAACTTTGAATAAATTTCCTTGAATTCGAATGAATTTCCCGTGGAAATTCGAATGAATTTCTCTTGAAATTCGAATGAATTTCCCGTGAAATTGAATGAATTTCCGTGGAAATTCGAATGAATTTCCTGTGGAAATTGGAATGAATTTCCGTGGAAATTGAATGAATTTGCCGTGGAAATTCGAAATGAATTTCCTGTAGAAATTGCATGAATTTCCCGTGGAAATTGAATGAATTTCTCGTGGAAATTGAATGAATTTCCGTGAAATTCGAATGAATTTCCTGTGGAAATTGAAATGAATTTCCTGTGGAAATTGAAAATAAATTCCCGTGGAAATTCAAATGAAGTTCCCGTGGAAATTCGAATGAATTTCTAGTGGAAATTCCAATGAATTTCCCGTGGATATTTTTAATAAATTTACTGTGGAAATTTGAATGAATTTCCCGTGGAAATTCGAATGAATTTCCGTGGAAATTGAATGAATTTCCGTGGAAATTGAATGAATTTCCGTGGAAATTGAATGAATTTCCGTGGAAATTGAATGAATTTCCGTGGAATTCGAATGAATTTCCGTGGAATTGAATGAATTCGTGGAAATTGAATGAATTTCCGTGGAAATTCGAATGAATTTCCCGTGAAATTCGAATGAATTTCCGTGGAAATTGAAATGAATTTCCGTGGAAATTCGAATGAATTTCCCGTGGAAATTCGAATGAATTTCCCGTGGAAATTGAATGAATTTCCGTGGAAATTCGAATGAATTTCCTGTGAAATTGAATGAATTTCCCGTAGAAATTGAATGAATTTCCCGTAGAAATTGAATGAATTTCCGTGGAAATTGAATGAATTTCCCGTGGAAATTGAATGAATTTCCCGTGGAAATTCGAATGAATTTCCCAGGAAAAATGAAATTTATCCGAATTTCCAAAGGGGATCATCCGAATTTCCAAAGGGAAATTCATCCGAATTTCCAAAGAGAAATTCTTCCGAATTTCAAAAGGGAAATTCATCCGAATTTTCAAAGGGAAATTCATCCGAATTTCCAAAGGGAAGTTTATCCGAATTTCCAAGGAAAATTCATCCGAATTTCCAAAGGGAAAATCATCCGAATTTCCAAAGGGAAATTCTTCTGAATTTCTAAAGGGAAATTCATCCGAATTCCAAGGGAAATTCATCTTCATTTGCAACGGAAATTCATCTCAATTTCTAAGGGAATTTCTTTCTAATTTCCAATTCATTCGGATGAATTTTCCTTGGAATTTCCGAGCTTACTCGATTTTTCACTGGAAATTCATTTGAATTTGCTTGGGAACTTCATTCGTATTTCCACGGGAAAATACAAGCGAATTTCTAAGGAAAATTAAATCGATTTACTACAGGCTAATAATCTGAAATTCTTCCAAAAATTCATCCAAATTTTCCCGAGAAATTCATTCTGATTTCTATGGAGAATTCATCCGAATTTCACAAGAAATTAATCCGAATTCTAACGAAAATTCATCTGAATTTCCAAGGGTTACTTACTTGATACTTGATGGGCTACAGCTCTTCGATGAACCTACGCCGAATGGAGTATCCTTCTCCACTGGACTCGATCCTGGGCCAATCGCTTCAAGTCGCCCTGAACATTGAGTGCCCTCAGGTCCTCTTCAACTAAAAAAAGCCATCGTATACGCGGCATTCCACGAAGCCTGCGGCCTCTTCCGGGTTCTCTACTAAATATTATCTTCGCTTGACGTTCTTCCGGCTTACGAACAACGTGACCAGCCCACCGTAGTCTGCCGTGTTGTCCGATCTGCTGTGTTGTCCAGCCCTTTATAGACCTGGTACAATTCGTGATTCATGCGACGCCGCCAGATACCGTTCTCCTGTTTACCGCCGAGTATTGTCCGCAGCACCTTACGCTCAAACACTCCGAGAGCTCTCCGATCAGCCTCCTTTAACGTCCATGTTTCATGGCCGTATAAAGCCACCGGAAGAATCAGAGTAGTATACAGCGCGAGTTTAGTTTTCGTTTGCAGACTACGGGACTTAAGCTGGTTACGAAGTCCGTAATAAGCCCTATTTGCAGCTGCAATACGCCTTTTCACCTCGCGGGTAACATCATTATCGCACGTCACTAATGTTCCAAGATACACAAATTCTTCTACCACTTCAAATTTTTCACCATCCAGCACTATTTCGCTACCACCACCACTAATGAACCCACGTTGATTGCCAGCGACCATGTACTTCGTTTTGCTGGTATTGATCGTGAGTCCAATCCTCGCTGTCTCCCTCTTAAAAGGCGCAAAAGCCTCTTCCACGGCACGGCGATCAATTCCGATAATATCGATATCGTCGGCAAATCCCAGGAGCATATGCGATTTTGTGATAATGGTACCGCTTCTTTGCACACCAGCTCTCCTAATCGCTCCCTCGAGCGCTATATTGAACAGTAGGTTCGAGAGTGCATCACCCTGCTTTAATCCATCTAAGGTAACAAATGACGTCGATATTTCATCCGCAACCCTTACACTTGATTTCGATCCGTCCAACGTTATACGAATCAGCCGTATCAGTTTCGCCGGAAAACCATGTTCAAGCATAATTTGCCATAATTCATTCCGTTTCACTGAATCGTACGCCGCCTTGAAATCAATAAACAGATGATGTGTCTGCAAGTTGTACTCCCGGAATTTATCAAGGATTTGTCTCAGGGTAAACATTTGATCCGTCGTTGATCGGCCTCACGAAAACCTGCTTGGAACTCGCCGACGAAGGACTCTTCAAGCGGTCTCAATCTGTTGAACAGAATACGGGACATAATTTTGTACGCCGAATTAAGGAGGGTTATTCTCGGTAATTGGCGTACTCCAGTCTGTGCCCTTTCTTAAAGAGAGGGCAAATGAGGCCGTCTAACAAGCTAGCAGGCATTTCCTCGTCTTCCCATATTTTCGACATAATATGGTGCAGAACTTCATAAAAGCTGCTCACTGCCATGTTTGAGAAGTTCAGCCGGGAGCTGGTCCTTCCCGCAGCCTTATTGTTTTCAGCTCTTTGACAGCTTTTTAACCTCATCTAGTGTAGGTGACTCCACAGCTTGTCCATCGTCGCTAATATTTATTCTGTTCACCGATGCACCGTCACTTCCTCCATTCAACAAAGTCTCGAAGTGTTGCTTCCACCTGGCAGCCACTTCAGTTTTATCTGTCAGCAAATTCCCTTGTAGGTCGTTGCACATGACGGGAGATGGCGCTGTCTTTCTCCGCACGCCATTGACAGACTCATAAAACCTCCGCATATCGTTCTGCTCCATTTTTTCCTGCGCCTCACTAATAACTTGTTCTTCGTACTCTTTTTTCTTCCTGCGGTGGGTTCGTTTTTCGGCTGCTCTTGCTTCCTTGTACCGATCTCTATTCGATCGGGTACCCGACACCAACATCCGGCTTCTTCTCGTCTGTCACTCTCTGACACTCCACATCGAACCAACCCGTCCTGGGTCGCCTCTGTGCAGTGCCTACCACTTATTGTGCTGTTGTGCTCACCGTTCCATGGATCGACTCCCATAGATCGTTGATGTTGTCGCTAACGTTGATTGCACTTATCCGTTCGTCGAGCTTCTGGCGGTACTCAGCCGATACTCCTTCCGCCGACAATCGCTGGATATTGTAACGCATCGTTCGCTGTGATCTTTCGTTCGATACAGTTGACAACCGTGATCGAATTTTACTGACAACGAGGTAGAGGATCAGAGTCAATGTTCGGACCTATGAATGTCCGCACATCGATAACATCCGAGAAATAGCGCCCATCCACTAGAACATGGTCTATCTGGTTGCAAGTTTCACCATTCGGGTGTCTCCAGGTGTGCTTTCGGATGTTCTTTTGTGCAAAGTAGGTGCTGCTGATGGCCATCCCTCTAGCAGCAGCAAAATTTACTAGCCGTAAACCGTTGTCATTGGTAGCGGAGTGAAGGCTCTCCCTACCGATTATGGGACGGAAAAAGTCCTCTCTACCGACCTGGGCGTTAGCGTCTCCGATAACAATTTTCACGTCATGCTTTGGGCACTCTCCATAGGCTTTATCAAGACATTCATAAAACGTGTCCTTCACGTCGTCGGATTTATCGTTTGTCGGTGCGTAAACGTTGATTAGGCTGTAATTGAAGAATTTGCCCCGTATCCTCAACACACAGATTCGTTCGCTAATGGGTTTCCACCGCATCACTCGCTTCATCTGCTTGCCCATCACTACGAAACCAACTCCATGCTCTGCTTTTTCACCGCCGCTGTGATAGATTTTATACTTGAATGCAGTATTGGTCGTGGGGTCCACGGCTCGGAATTCACGTTCTCCGGATCTAGGCCATCGGACTTCTTGAATAGCAGCCACGTTCACTCCAACCTTCTGCAGTTCACGAGCCAGAAGGCTCACTCGTCCAGGTTCATTTAGGGTCCTGACATTCCAGGTACCGAGTTTCCAATCATAGTCCTTATTTCGTTGCCGGGTCGGTTGCCAAAAATAACGTTCTCTTTTTCTTCTATCTCCATTTTCGTGGTATTTGAGAGGCTTCAGTAAGCTACCTTACCGGGGTCGCGTTACCTACATCGCGATGATGGGGCTGCCACCTTAGGTATAGCTGACGCGATACAGCATTTCGTTAATCAGCCGCTGGGTACCAGGCAGACGCTGTTTGAGCCGCACCTCCTGGTGAACAGACGCTCGAGGCGTACCTTCTCACTCTAGCTGATGTCAGAAGGACAACAGTGCCTAGGGTTGCACTACCAGCTAAGTACACAACCCTTAGCTGGCGGTCTTTGTCATCGGACGACCCGTGGAAGCGTGAGATAGGGACTTGTGGGGACCAGAGCTCTGTTGGGCGCTCCTTCCTTGATGTCAACCCACCATTTTGCAAGGGTTATTCATCCGAAATTTCTTGGGTTATTTACCCAAATGTCCATGAGAAATTCATAGGATTTTTCACGGAAAATCATTCGAACTTCCACGAGAAATTCATTCTAATTTCCACGGGATTTTTTTTCAGATTTTCACAAAGTCCACAGAATTTCATCAAAATTTCTCGGAAAATTTATCCCATTTTTAAAGTAAACTACTCCATATTTGAATGGATTTTTTTTTCAAATTCTTTCTAAATTCCACGTTATTTTTCCGTATTTCCATGTTAACTTGTTCCGATTTTCTTGCATATGAAGGCAAATAAAGGAAATCAAGCCCATCGAGTATTTGTTTTTTTTTAATGGCTACGATGCCTGCTCATAACTCAAAAACAAAAGTATAATGCTCACAGTGGGAACCAGCTTGTTTACCCACTGGAAAGTCTCTTCTCGGTTTATTCAATTAGAATAAAGGACAAATTCAAGATGACGACGTCACCCGAAAGAACCTTGCCCTAAACTCTGTGCTAAGGCAAGGACATGAGCTTTACTCTTTCTTTGTTCTTGAGTGCATGTGGCTCGTGAAATGCACCGAAAAGTCACTGTATGTATAGCAACAGAGCGATTCCACGCGAGAAAGCAGCTGAGACTTTTCTTCTGAGCTAGAAACGAACGACCAAAACACATCGTAAAAGGGGACACATTTTATGTAGCGTCGCTTATGGGGCTCTCGGTTTTGCGTTGTTGCTTTTGGTGGTGTTACATAATCGACCGACCGACCAACATCAGAAAGCTCCATTTCAAAACAGCGAGACCCGACGGACGAATGAATGGCACACAAAAAGCAAAACAGTGAACGAATAAAATGCGCAAAACAAAAGAAAAGATTTTGTGCTCAATGTAATGACGATCAAAAAGGGGGTCCCAAGTACACGCGCAATAACTCGAGGTGAAACTCGTTCGCGTCCGTGCTCAATTTCACCTTCTTCTCGTACCTATTTTGCTATGCAGGCAGCAGCGGCGAGCAGCTTAGGGAGATTTATTGTCGCCCAACGAATCGCGGGTGGAATGGTCTTTGGTTGGTATGAACATCACAAAATCATCTCGAATGCCACTTTATTTACTTCAAAGACAAATCGATTATGAAAATATTGCCGTTTTTGCGGATTAGAATGTGTTTTTGAACTTTGGTTTGTTCATATTTCCTGACTAGACAGGGGTCCATGCCCCATTGTTTTAGATTCTAATTAATTTTGATTCACTATGATTGAAATTTAATGAAAGTACATTGGCTTCAGCTACAGCATAGAATAACATTGAAAATGTTCAAGATGTGATTACTTCACTTTAAAATGTTGTAGTATTATATAGTATTATATAGTTGAACAAACTTTAGACAGCTTATTTTTGCATGAACACATTGATTGCAAATCAAAGCTTCAATTAGGTATGTCGGCTAAGTAAATTTATAAACGTACATTACTGTTGCGTTGTGCATTTTAAACGATGATAGAAACATTAGTAGGAAAAGTACAAAAACTTTAAATTATTTTTTCATTTTCACTTTCCCCTTGGAAAAAAGCTCTATCCCATCCTTAACACTAAGCTCTGATGATAAATTGCACACACGTTACCCTTCGAAAATGACTATCGTCGTTATCTTCGAACCTTCATTAGATGGCAGTTTGCGTTTGAGAAGAAAGTGCGACGCTATAATGATAACTGCCCTTGGTAGCTTCCTGCTTATTTTTCAAGCCATATCAAGAATGTAGTCGCGTACGAGCGAGTAGAAGGAGATAAGCGGAGCAAACAAGGTTTGATGTAAATAATCGTTTAAGGGAAAACGGAATTGTTTGTTTTTGGTCCATCCAAAGTGTCGACACAGTGTGGTCGAATACAAAGTCAGAGAATTCTGCTTGCAGTGCTGTTGATTTATGGTACGAACGTGTATCATTCACGGTAAAATTTTGATTATGGTGCAGTCAAATATTGTACCCTCAAACAATGAAATTTTCCGCAGAACAACATACCGATGCTGAAATTTTTCTTATCATATTCAGATGTTTATTCCATTTCATTTTAAAGTATAAGACATCATTTTCTCAGACTGAGAGTCTTAGTTCGAGATGTATTGTATATTGACTTCATTCTTTAATGGCAAATATATAGGAGTAAATAAAAGTCCGTTCAATTAAACAGATCTTTAGATTACATAACTTTAGTGGAAGTGCCTATTTCACACAAAGTCAAATTGAGAGTGCAAAGTCGACGTATAACTTGGTCAGGATTGCTTGGCACCATTCTTGGATCCGACTGATGAATCATTGCCAATCTACCAGACATTTTTTTCAGCATTCCATTTTACCTTGCGGCATTCGTTGTGCTAACCTGCCAACAACAACCCAAATGCAGGCCAAGCTCAATATTCGTTCACACGCACCTTTCACTAACTTCAACAATCGGTGGTGGTCACCCGATTCTGTGCTCTAGTTGCTTGAGACTGGTGAGCTCGTTATGCGCAGCTAGCCATCCGTCGAGCCAGCACTTAGTGTCTCACGATCAGACGATGGCTCGAGCTTCTGTTGCTGTTGCTCACTGAATAGGCGAAATTCAATTCAATTGAATGGGTTACAAAACTAGTGCTCCTCATCATCATCATCGTCGTCGCCGTCGTCTTGGTGGCTGATTATGTGTGCAACTATCTGCTTTTCTTTACATTTTTCATGAGCGCTTTTGGCGGTGGTGATTTCGCCACTCTATGACGTCACTGAAATAGCAACCAGCCAGCAAGATTTGGCCCCTCGTGAAGAAATATCATCAAATTGTCGAAAGGCGGAAATTGTAATTGTAACTTCGCAAATTCATCGAGCGTAAGATTGCTGCTACTACTACTTTCTGAGTTTTTTTGGTACCCCAAGAGGTCCACTTTCGGTTGGTTCGCAAATAATGGCATGATTTGGGTCATTTAGTAACGTATGTAGCGTTTTAATAGCTTCGTAGCCTCTGAATTGGGAACTGTGCGAATAAGTTTCCAGGAAATTGTTTATCAGCACCTTCTCGTCATTACAACCCTTATACGGTGGAGTTAGTATCCTACTGGGAGCCAGCAATTTGCTCGTGCTTAAGTCGTGCTTGTTTACATATTCCAGATAGTGGATATTTATTGTGTCCCTTAATCTCCCAACAGCAGCCGCAGTGCACACGCTCTCTCATCATCCTCGTCATTATTAGACAGTGTATGTGTGCGGACTATAAACAAATGATACAGTGTTGTCGACTTAATGGGAGCAAATTGCTCGGTGGCGTAGGACCGGTACAAAATAGATAAATTTGCAACATACTCCGATGCCGGATCTGCTACCGTCGTCATCTTAGTCGCATAATAGTCAGACCAGGTCTGTAATGAGCCCATCCTACCGGCGCGCATAGGCTCTTGATCGGTATGGTCTCAAATTATAGATGTTGTTGCCTGAAGTAGTTAGAGACACCCGACTACTGGCAAAGCAAAACGGACGAGTGAAATGTAGGTCTCTAGGCAGCGCTAGTATGATATTCGTCGGTTGTTGGTTCACGAACAATGCTCACACCAGCAGCAACGTCCGCGACGACGTCTGTGGCAACAGCTGTTACAACATATTTATTATTATCGCATGCAAGCAAACACAATATGTTTTGGCGCAGTTGTTTTTCGGCTCCTTGTTCCACTGGGAAAATTAGATAGTCTACTAAAGTCGTTATTTATTTGAATATTTAATCTTTCCGATCATAGACACAATGTGTAATAGCATGCCAATGGATAATCACCATTTGCAATATATAAAACGCTCGTGAATATTTCATTTTTTTTTGGTTGTTTGTCAAATTGAAAATTTTATCATTGCTTGATTGTTTCGATTTTCTCAGATGCCAGGTGGTGCAATATTTATGAAATATAATTCTTTCCGGGATAGCTATCTATGATATATTAATTAAATTAAGATTCAGTTTTCATAGTATTGAAGTTTTCAATATTTCTATGTTTTAAATGGCTTCTTCAAAGTAAGTCCGCATAAAATGATTATTATTACCAAATCACTGTTAGATAAAGCAAACAATTTTAAGTACTTTGTGGCAATATTTTTGTATCGTTTCTACGCAGAAAAAGCCATTTGGCTGTCATGGAGATACCACTGGAAACGTCGTTTGGTCGAACTGGTCCTTTTGCCGAAAAAAGTCGTTTCGCAGAAAGAACTACTGTCCTAACTGATTAGATTAGATTAGATAAGGCAGATTAGAAAAGCTACAAAGAAACGCTCGGAAATTGTTCAACCGAGCAAAACAAACAAAAGATTGACATTAGAGAAAGGCTTTGACTGAAAATAATAGAAAAATAAGAAAGTCAAAACGCCGTAACTGGAGACATATATGTGAAAACATAGAAAACACTTCTGAAATTATTAGACTTCAAAAAGTTCTCTCAAAAGATCACAGTAATGGACTTGGAACTTTGAAAATGAAAAATAATTCTTATACTACTACACCAGAAAGTCTCTCTTAAGATTATGATGCAAACTCATTTTCCAGGATCACTTCCTGTTGGTAATCGAACACAAAATAATAACTGTGGACAATCTTCACTAACCTCCTTTACGCATAACAACCTTCCTAGATTACAAGGTTCGACTGATGGAATGGAAACGTCCAATGAAGAGATCAAACATATGACAAATTTAAAATTTACTTGCTCCAAAATTGAATGGGCAATAGATTTTTTGAACCTTCTCCTGGGTTGGATGGCGTTTTCCCAGCACTTATACAAAACAGTAAAACTTTATTAGTAACAATTCTTGAAAATCTTTAGAAATATTAAAAAGCTTTTTACTAAGTTACATTCCTCACGCATGGAGGCAAGTTTTCACCGGATTACTGTCCGACATTCTGGCTACGTGCCCGGCCCACCGCAGTCGTCCGATTTTCGCGGTGTGAACGATGGATGGTTCTCCCAACAGCTGATGCAACTCGTGGTTCATTCGCCTCCTCCACATACCGTCCGCCATCTGCACCCCACCATAGATGGTACGCAACACTTTCCTTTCAAAAACTCCCAGTGCGCGTTGGTCCTCCACGAGCATCGTCCAGGTCTCGTGCCCGTAGAGAACTACCGGTCTTATAAGCGTTTTGTAGATAGTCAGTTTGGTACGGCGGCGAACTCTATTCGATCGGAGCGTCTTACGGAGTCCAAAGTACGTACGATTTCCAGCCACTATGCGTCTCCGAATTTCTCCGCTGGTATCGTTATCGGCGGTCACCAGTGAGCCCAAGTACACGAATTCTTCAACCACCTCGATTTCGTCACCACCGATAGAAACTCGTGGTGGGTGGCTTACATTGACGTCTCTTGAGCCTCTTCCTATCATGTACTTCGTCTTCGACGTATTGATTACTAATCCAATCCGTTTAGCTTCGCTTTTCAGTCTGATGTAGGCTTCCTCCATCCTCTCAAAGTTACGTGCCATGATATCAATGTCGTCGGCGAAACCAAATAACTGGACGGACTTCGTAAAAATCGTACCACTCGTGTCAATCCCTGCCCTTCGTATTACTCCCTCCAAAGCGATGTTGAATAGCAAACACGAAAGACCATCACCTTGCCGTAACCCTCTACGCGTTTCGAAGGGACTCGAGAATGCCCCTGAAACTCGAACTACGCACATCACCCGATCCATCGTCGCCTTGATCAACCGTATCAGTTTATCCGGAAATCCGTTTTCACGCATTAGCTGCCATAGCTGGTCCCGATTGATTGTATCATATGCGGCTTTGAAGTCGATAAATAGATGATGTGTGGGCACGTTGTATTCGCGGCATTTCTGCAATACCTGACGTATGGCGAATACATGGTCTGTGGTAGAGCGTTCACCCATAAATCCCGCCTGGTACTGCCCCACGAACTCTCTTGCAATTGGTGTTAGTCGGCGGCATAAAATTTGGGAGAGTACCTTGTAGGCGGCGTTCACACTGCGGTAAGTGCGTACGTTCGTGATGTCGGAGAAGAATTTACCGTCGATTAGAACGTGGTCGATTTGGTTTTCCGTTACTTGATTAGGTGATTTCCATGTGGCCTTGTGGATATTCTTGCGGAGGAAGAAAGTGCTTCGGACTACCATTCCGCGGGAGGCTGCAAAGTTTATGCATCGTTGGCCGTTGTCGTTTGATACGGTATGCAGACTATCCGGTCCGATGACCGGTCTATACATTTCCTCCCTTCCTACCTGAGCGTTCATGTCACCGATGATGATTTTGACGTCCCGCAGTGGGCATCCATCGTATGTCTGCTCCAGCTGCGCATAGAACGCTTCTTTCTCGTCGTCGGATCTCCCTTCGTGTGGGCAGTGCACGTTGATGATGCTATAGTTGAAGAAACGGCCTTTTATCCTCAGCTTGCACATCCTTGCGTTGGCGCATCTTTCCCAGCACTATGAAGCCGGTTCCCAGCTCGTTGGTGGTGCCACAGCTTTGGTAGAAGGTAGCCGCTCGATGCCCGTTTTTCCACACTTTCTGTCCTGTCCAGCAGATTTCCTGCAGCGCTACGACATCGAAGTTGCGGGGATGTAGTTCATCGTAGATTATCCTGTCGCAACCTGCGAAGCCTAGCGACTTGCAGTTCCATGTTCCAAGCTTCCAATCGTGATCCTTTATTCGTCGCCTAGGTCGTTGCCGCTGGTATCGAGTCGTATTATCTTCTATGTCGTTCGTAATAGTTGTTTTTAAAGGCGGCTTATTGGGCCTGCGCAAACCTCCTGTCTCGTCGGAGGGCCGTCGTGTCAGGGCTGTTTAGCGTCCCACCTAACACCAGGACTTGGGCTTGTGCGCTTCGAGCGGCACACGGTCGCTTTGGCGGAGCCTACTTGCGGATTCATGCAGCTTTTTATAGAGTTTTAACAGGGCCCATTGTCAAACCCCACCACATCCTAGGCAGGCGCCACAACTCGCAGATGGCCTGGGGAGGGATCGTCAAGCCCTTGGACATAGTCCATGCTGCCTACGCAATGCGGTCGGGTCTGTGCTTAACGACCGACTGGCAAATAGCTTACACAACCTCACTTGATCAGTACAGTTGCTGATGAAGAATGTGTATAGCTGCCAGACATTCTAAATACTCACGCTCCTCTAATGTGGACGTGTACGATACACATGTGGAAGTATTGGCTTGGGAAATGGATTGCGAGTGATTTGACTATGCGTCCAATTTGGGAGTCTCGAGCTCGTTCAGTAGCCGCTAGGTTGAGAAGGCCGACGGAGCTCCTTCGTTGCTTAGTTGGTTAAAGCACCAGTCTAGCGTACTGTAGGGTCATGGGTTCGAGTCCCATCGAAGGGAAAGTGGTTACCTCCAATACATTTTCCAAATCAATATCTTCCACGTAACGTACACATTCACATATGAGTTTTCATAACTGTGTAAAATAAGTTGAAATGCATCATGCACAGGCGTAGTCCCACGTCGAAAAATCTACCGAGCCTTTTGATGCGACCGAGCTGCGACCCTAAACCAAAAATAAAGTGAATAAAAAAACAACTATGAGCATTGGAGTAGCTTTTTATGCAGCTTGTTTTTGGTTGATTATGGCTTTCGAATTTAAAAAAAGCTTTTAGTAATATTAATTGGAAAAATCAGGCGGAATTTGAAAAGTTTTGGAAACTTATGTTGATCGAGAAATTCATTAATTCAACTGTTATTTTTGTTATTGCTATTTTTGGTTACGACCAGGCATTGAAAAAAATCAGATCATGAGTAAAAATCGGCTGAATTCATGCCAACTTGATGCTCTCCTACGGTCTAATCGCTGATGCTTTCGAGATAGTTGAAATTTGGCTGTTTATTCAATGTTGATTCAATGTTTAAAGATCTTCATCGCTTACCAATGGGAGACAACTGAGCGAGGCAAATCACTTGGTAACCTAACAATGAGTGTTGTTACCACACGCTATTAGAAAAATCTTTTCAGACATTAGGAAAATTAAGTCCACTATGAGAATGGAACTCGTGCATGGGATGCTTCGATACTTTCTCTCCTCCATCCCAGCAACTTGAAAGCAGAGTGAATAAAGCGGAACACCTGATGTGTTTTGGTTTTATTCTAGTAGAGCAAGCGTTATACAAATGCTCCAGTCGTAGCTTCCTGGATACCATACTAAGTCTGGCTTGGCGAACTCTGTTGCTCGATATTTGCGTAGCCAACGATCGCTCATTATCGTTATTAGGTATCCATCTGAGCAAGGCTGTTCACTCACTGGCATAGGATGCTATGATTGAATCAGATCAATGCTCGTCCGCTTCACTCACGCTTTCAATGCCTGGTTACGACCGACTGTATTTTTTCATAATTATCGAATTGTTTCTCGATCTTTAGAATTCGCTTATATTCAAAATAAATTTTATTTCAAAGGTGAAATCTTCCTTCAGTCATATTATTTGCAGCGATGGCCTTGACCTTTTGATTGTACACATTCTTATGGAAATCTGTTGTGGCTGCGCGAAACAGCAATTCACTACAGTTGATAGCGTAACGAAATGCGGTCATGTTTTCAGAGATGATAACTCGTTCTTATAAATAAATTGCAACATTTTTTTTTACGTTTTGAGCTTGGCACTGATGTTTTGTGACCCAGACCTAACCTCATTCCGTCAAATCTTGAATGATGAGACTTGATTCTTGACGAGTTTCTTTACTGGTCGCTTGGCTGAGAAATCGGCACCTCACTGTGAAGTATTTATCACTTGGTTATAAACTGTGATGATTGAAGTCAAGTATTCTTCTTCTCCTTCTTCATTGCTATTACATCCCCCACTGGGACATTACCGCCTCCCAGCTTAGTGTTTATTAGGCGCTTTCGCAGTTATTAACTGCGAGGTTTCTTAACCAAGCTACCATTTTTGTATTTGTATATCATGAGGCTAACACGATGATACTTTTATGCTCAGGGAAGTCGAGAAAATTTTCAACCCAAAAATTTCCATAGACCAGCACCGGGAATCGAACCCTGACACCATCAGCATGGTCTTGTTTTGTAGGCGCGTATCCTACCGCACTGCTAAGGAGGGCCTAACATCAAGTATTACGTATTTGTAAATCATCAGGATAACATAAGCCCAAAAAATCTAGACTTGTTGCGCGGATGTGACATATGCATATTACGGGGACAGGGTATAATAAGCTGGTGCCGTGGGGGACCGAAATCCACCCATTTCGTGAGATATCAATAAATAAAAGGGTGTTTATGGAAATTAATTTTTATATCATTTCTAGACCAACATTTGAAAAGGGCATAACAGCCAAAATTTATTCCCTCTGATTCTTTGTCTACATATATAGCTATATATGTGGAAGAAGAATCAGAAGGAATAAATTTTGGCTGTTACGCCCTTTTCAAATGTTGGTCTAGATTTATCTCATCCTAATCTTATATTGTGGATTTAGACCAAAACTGTTTATATGACGCTGATGAACTGGCAACAAGGCCTACTTCCGATGAGATTCACAAGGCAAAATAAAATAAATATGCAGCACTGCATGGTGTTATCTGTCACAAAATCGAGCTTGTTTTGTCGCTGACAATGTCGCTGGCACCAAATTGAAGTTCGGAAGTCGATTTCCACACTTCCGAACTTTCTTCCGACAATATGTTGGTAGCAAATTCAAATTTTGTTCTGACGTTTATTATGTCGGAAGTAAGATCGGAAGTAAAACGTCGGAAGTCGGAATACAATTTAGTGCTGGCGACACAATACCTGACAGTAAGATGTCTGGCCATTGTAATGAAAAGTAGGCTCTGAAATTAAAATAGCACAAGTAAAAAAACAAATCGCCACCAGCAAACGCGAAGTGCCATTTGTTCGCCATAATTGTACCGAAAATAACTGTGTTTAAATTGTAAATCGCAAATAAAAGAGTATGATTAGAAGAATAAAAATCAAAGGGGTAGCTTCTTAAGGTGCGTATTGAACTATTTACAATGATGCTTAGGATGCAATGATGGATTACGCTCCTATTATTCGAAATTTGTCCACGGTGGATTTTGTTCTTTATTGTATCATATTTTTCATTGTTTTCAATACAAAAACGTGGAGCACTTGAAAAATAGACGCCCTTGCACACCTGTATCAATGACAAACATTTTATTTGCATTCGATTCGTATTTTCTTGAGACTTTTTCATATACTGAAATGTTTAGGTGTACGGATTTCGATGCACCATGATGAGCGAAATGTTTTTCGTTTTTTGCATCATTTGAAACATCTTAAATCCTTAGTTTTAATTTTTTTTCGTTTCATGGACTTTATCAAAATGTCGCTGATTGGGTTTGGTAAGCAGCAAAGGCGCTATCACGCTAGAACGATACTCAGATGTGGCTAGTTGATTGTTGATTTCCCAATCCGAAAATTAGAGCTTATTGTTACGCCACATGCAACAACCTTGATCTCTACGTCCCCAAACGTAGCACTAGCTGTGCTAAGTGGTCCCCCGTTGGCCATTTCCTTCAATTGTTCACTATTCTGACACTGTGCTACGTCCGTTTACAAACGCGTATGTATGAGGATGTACTAAATGTCCCAAAGTGATAGGCAGTAGGTCGACGTTTACTCTTCAACTGTCGATACACCCGACATACTTTTACAGTGACAACAAAATGCGTAAAATTTTTACGTTATATCATTGTCGCGTCGCCGAAAAGGTTGTGCCGTTTGCCGAGTTGAAATTCAATTAGTGTGAAACGCAGTGCGATGTGGGAATTTATGCTCAATGGATATCATGGATTTTTTTTTAAATTGTTCAATTACTATTTACGTTTGGTGTCAACTACATGCTAACTGTTATTTTTAACAGAATCCTTAAATGGCTAGAAATAGATCTATTTCGAACAGTTTTTAATGTTTAATATATTAGGCAATAACTTCCACATGACATTGTTACTGTTTTACATATTCTGCAGGTCTGTTTCAAGCATACTTTCGGGGATAAAACTGCATTCGATAACGATCGATCGGCCGTACGAAATAGTGCGGTTACCCTGATTTTGAGGTATTGTTGAACTGCGTTTGGAAAAAGGTGACCAGCTGACCTACATTGCCGCCTCTTGTATGTTGGATCACCATCGCCCATATGCAGCACGCTGAGCCACATATGGGTGGGTGGGTTGATCAGTAGAAACAACTATGGCAATGGATTGGTCTATTTTGTTTAATCGCTTCACTTGCAATGCTTTGCCGTCCATGACCATATGCAGTCCATCGTAAATTCCTTACAGTGTGGCACTGCTTACTCGACTGACTGAGGCTGTTTATTGTTGTACGCCATTTACGCACAAACAAATAAACATATCAAACCAGAAGCAAATGGAGGAACTGGATTAGATGCGTTCGAGGTTTCTTCACTAGCTGGCTAAAACAACGCGTTGCAACGACTCGAGATTATGGCATACCTAATGGCTAATAAAATTAACATAAATCTCGATCACGTGCTGATGGTCAAACAAGTCTAACCACTTGTTTAACTTTGCTCGCTCGGTAGTTATCATTGACTTTCCGTGAAGCAGCTACCCACTTGCCGTCCATCGGACTCTCATATGTATGCTCAAGGCGTCGATTAGGACCATCCGATTCATGCCAATCGGGTGCTAGCCGACTAGGACTATCAAGTTAACTACTGCCGTAGTCGAATGGCAACCATCTAACCGAAATGCTCTTATATCAACGCATAAATATTACACGCCGGCACTCCCCACGCGCGGTAATGGACTACGGGAATTCAGATGGCCATAAACTATGAAGACTATAAACAACATTCAATACTTAATTGTTTTCAGATTCTCAGATAAGTACAAGATATATTACTCTAAAATGTGATATTACTCTACAATTCCTTCGGATAATGCCGGAGTTGGCGTGGGAAATTCTTGTGAATTTTTGCGAGGATTTCTTCGGAATTGCCTCGGAAAATTCTTCAAAATTTCACCGGAATTTTTTGTTTTTTTTTTGCAATTTCAACAGGAACATTTTTTTGGGAAAGTTCTTCAAGATTTTAAGCGGATAATTCTTTGGAACTGCCCTGAGAGATTTGGAACATGGAAACATGGATATTGTTCAGAAATCCGAAATTATTTAAATTATTTGTCAAGGAATATTTAAAAACATAGGGATCCAACCAGGAATAATATTTTTTCAATATTTTCTTAGTTGATAATTAATTCAAATTTCGTTTTAAACTATGAGGTAAAGTTCGCACATTTAAAAAAAAATTGCTGACCTAATTGCTTTATTTTTTTCATTCAATACTAGAGAAAAAATTACAATTAAAAACTACCAACAAAACTATAGTTAATTCTCCCTTAATGGATGTTGAGGGGATCATTGAGGTAGGTACACATAAGGTTCAAATAAACCGAGCAGATGCCAACTCTACTGTTTACTCTAAAATTTATTATTGAAATTTCGAAATCAAACTTTCTGTTGATCAACTTTTTCCAATATTCTTTCATATTTGACCATAGGTTCCAATAAAAGTACCTCACTGTACAACAGCCGCCGATCAAAGCGCAACAAAAACCACCCGAATGAATGTTAGACAAAATTGGTCTAATCAAATGGAAACACCAGCAAATGTTCCTCCATAGTTTACACACTCGTACCGACCTCATCAATTCGGCGTATTTGTTCGGCATGTTCTCCAGCATAGTTCTATCCTCGAGCCGAGCCCTGTTTGAGCAATTGTTCGTTCAAACTGATATTTATTTACTCGGTGGACGTAAATTTTTGATCCACTTATTAGGGCCTGTCGGTATTCATTCGGTGGCAGCTGTTGGTAAATTATGGAAAGGATTAGCTGCTTGCTGGTTCGAAAAAGGTCACGGGGAGCAATATATAATTCATCATACGCAGTGTAGTGCGTATGAATGTAAATGTTGTATGAACTTGCCCACGCATTTGATTCAATGAAATTGTATGGTCGTTGCCGCCATTCAACTTCCAGCTCCAACGAGCACGGATGGCGCCCTTATCAACTGATCTCTGTTCACAGATTGGCTTCTGTGTGTGCAGCTTTATTGGGCCGCAGTAGTGTCATTGTCAGGGGAGGAGAGTGTTTTTGAAATGAAAGTGTAATCTGTTTCCCGCGTTGATTACACTGACCCCACATATATGGGTCACTCTGTAACAATTATTAGTCACTCCATTTTGCACGTTGATCATATGGAAATGACCCATATTAGTGTGTGACCCATGATTGTGGGGTCAGTGTAACTAGGAAAATATTTTTCGTCTAGTTATGACTTTAACCTTGTCGAGGCGGACGTTATTTTATATGTTCTCGGGTTAAGTTGCAAATTGGTACTAATAGGATTTTTGAGTATTATCGGCCATTATTCCAATTATTGATGTTATTCTCGTATCATTACTGTTACGGGGAAATAATCGATGAATTCGTATCTTACAAATAAGCAGTCGACAGGCAAAAGATTAGTCTTATCTCAGTATTGAAAAGCATCCTGAAAATGTCGATTATATTTCCGAGCATTTACTTGTCAGCATTAATATTTGCAGCATATCATACATATGGGACAAATATTAAAACAGCCAGGCCCACCGTGCATGCTTGAATTTGAGGATAATTCATAACGCAATCAGACAGGCGAAAGTTAGACTAAAATCAAAATGGTGAATCATTGATGCAAAATATCTTTCTGAATCATAAAGAAGACACAATCCATAAAAACATTGTATTGAAAATTCGAAAATAATCATCTTTTCCAGTGAAACCGCTTATGGCTGTTTTCTTAGTCATTAAGAATAAACAAAATTAAGAAAGCAGTCAGGTTGATAATCATAATTTTACCTCCCAAAAGTTGTCGTGCTCGAAGTACGTACTTCACCGTAACTAACTACCCAACAATCGTCATATAATTCACCACAGCTGGAGCGTCGCGTCGCCCCAACTGTGATGAGCCCATTGTGCACGTGGTAATTATGCGTAACAGCACAGTCCCATCAGCACCGACGCTGCCGCCCCGCCACTTGGGACTATCAGCCTAATCTCTTCAGCATGTAGAAATAAGAGAGCTCGTGTTGCGAGATGCGAGATTGTTGGTTGGATGAACATGAACTTGTGAAACTCATCCAGCAGCTGTCCCGCGCTCAGTACTTCCTTTGAAGGGGTGCTTGACCTTTCCCACTTGGTCGGGTCGGGCTCGTTCAGAATCGACCCGTTCACCAGCGTGGTTTAGCTACACCATCGGGTGGAATGCCGGGAAATGGAAAGTACAGTGCGGAAATATGTCTAAGCAACGTGAAGATAAACGACTTTTCCGGGCTTGTGTCATCTCTGCCCAAAAGACGACTTGCAAATTCTATTTTCAGGCAGATGGAATGATTCATTCTTCTCGTCGTAACGGTTGAAGAGAACGGGCTCCGCGTCCCGCTAAGTGGTTTTGGAGGAGTTGTGGAGGGGGTCAGGCCATTGTTGTCACGCAGAATAAGAATCTTATTCAATTTTGTGGGCTTCGTTTCGTTGTCATTGATGGGTTATGACGACCTTCATCAGTGTCATTACCGGACCCGCATTGTTTAGAGGAAGAATAAAAGAAGGAACCACAAACGTAAATCTTGTTTCTTACACTCCTTTCCAGCTTTCATTAATTTGCATGGTCATAAAACGGAGAGGAGTATTAAAGAATAAGTGATTACATGATTAGTCAAATCATATTCAAATTACATCATTTCTTATTTAATTTAGTTGAAATTGATTTCTCCTTTCAAATCATCCAAGTGAGTTGAACAACCTTTATTTGGATATTTTGGTCCTAAATTCAAATCAAAACAATTCAATACAAGATGGTATGCAGCAACTGGAAACTAATAGCGAAAAAATGACATGCGTTGACAATATTCTAATCCGTTTCATTTACCATTTAAATACTCTGTCACGTCAACACAAAACTTTTGATGTTCTCCGGCTTCTCACTGGCGGCCATAACCGGAACAATCTGATTATACTGGGTGATTGCGGAACGGTCGGCCATTTGTTTTAGTTCAGTTACCATGTGGTCAGAATTAGCAGAATCTCTCATCCTTCGTTCAACAGATGTTCTTTTGAGTACGATGAATGATTTTATGAAATAAGACTGATGGCAAGTGCAACGCGCCTCTGAACGGAAGTGAATTAGGTACATCCGACATCCGAATTTAAAAAGGAATCGGTAGGTGTGTGTACAAGACACGTCCGTCCGACGTAAACTACGAAAAACCTTTTGGTGCGGTGATAATTGTAGCGTCTTGTTAATATTAGCTTGAGCTTGAGCTTGAGCTTGATTGACTGCTCGTAGTTGCTACTCCATTATGACCTGATCAGCTGTTCTTGGACAGGGAACCAACAGATGTTTGCTTGGGACTAGCACACATCTTCAATGCACAAGTACTGGTGATCTCATTTGTAAGGTCATACTGGCGCCTGCCACGTCAGAATGCAAGTCAATGTAGGGAAGGGGGAGGAAATGTTGATGCAATCACTCGCCCACTGCAAGCCGAATATACCTCTGCACTTGCCACGAGTTCATGCGGAATCTGTTGGAATTTTTGGGTTAGGTTCGAGAGGCAAAGGTCCGTCTTGGTTAACGAGCTGCCAATGTGATAGATAGGAGAAAGCAACTGATGGATTTTCTAATTGGATGTAGGAAACGAGCTTTTTTTATAGTTCATTTCCAATTCTAGCAGATTACTGCTAGAATACTCAAGTTGAAGGTATAGGAATAGCAATGGAAACGGTATGGAAGTCCATTTCCAGTTCTAGCGATTGCTAGAACATGAGAAATATAGAGAAAGATACAAAGTAGGAGAATGGAACGGACCTGGGATTGAACGATGATAATTGTAGCATCTTTTAATATTAGGTTGTTAAACTCTACAGGCTCTACTACAGTCATCAAGCGAATAAGTTCTGTACTTTGAAGAAAATTCGTCTCGGATCAACTCTCATGTATAAAATCATGTTACCAATCAATTATTTTCTTATTTTCAATAATACACATTTCCAATCACTAATAGCAACAAAACCAAAGTCAGTATCTTGTGAGCAAATTTCACTTTTTGACGCAATCTTTTTCAATTCTTGTCAACCGCTTGCCGACGGACGCCGCACAGAAGAGTAACTAGAACAAATTCGTGGCCAAAACCTAAATTTTTTTTTTCAATATTTTTACATTGTTATATTTTTTAAGATACTCAAGAACACTCCGCATACTGTGGCTATTTCATAAATGTCCCAGATTATTGTAAAAAATAAAATTGAAGCTTGAAAATGAGGTTTTGAATTGAATTTTTCGTGCTTTATTTGTGAAGTATCAAGCAAATTTGATTTTTACATGTCAAAAATGTTATTTTCAAGCTATTATTTGCACACAATGAGTAAATTATAGTTGTATACCTCTATTCTGATTATCACTATAATTAAAATTACAAATTTTATGTTCCAGGTGAAGGCCACTTAACAACTACTATTTTTATCTATTTTACGAGTTTTTCTTCGGAAGAAAAGGTTATCTATACGGCAAGATCCAGCAAAGAGGATTATGTAGGGTGTAACTTCCAGCTATGAACTAACCATAGCACATGAAAGTTCGTCCGCAAATTAAAATTCGAGCTATTTGAATTAAATATGATTTTTAATCATTTTCAAGCAAATTTTTAACATTTTCTCTATATGAACTAGCATATATAACGACGCTAGTGAAAAAAAAAATACATTAAGGTGTAAAGATAGTATGCATATATTTTGTCATGACTAGAAATAATAAATCGTCCATTAAGCACGTTATATATTTTTGGAAATCTCATATTTAAACCATTTCCCATAAATTCTGCATTAAATGCAGAAAAATCAGTAACAGTCCCAATTTTGGTTGAACTCTTTCTTGTCACCCAAGGTTTGAATACACATTCAATCATATCCTTTAGAGAAGATGAACATCAACCGACATGGTAAATTTGTTTTGGGATATTTGGGAGTTTAGAATTTGCGATCTACAACTACGACCTTAGCTTTTAAGTTATTCAAAATTTCGGTATGTATTCAACCCAATCTTTTACATCTTGGAAGATCAACAGATATCATAGGATAGATTTGGGATATCCTGGGTCATCCAGACTATCCTTGAGTTCAGAACATTCGGTTTAAAACCACGACACTAGTTCTATGTCGTCACTCAAAGTATATAGAATCTCCTTGTAGATCAACAGACATTGTGTGATAGATTCGGGATATTATGGGTCATACAAGTCTCAAGGATAGTTTGGATGGCCCAATATATTCTAAAACTATCTTACGATAGCTGTTGAGCTTCCAAGACATATAATGGATATAATCGAAAACATTTCGGAACTTTGAAAAACAAAAAAGCTCTTTATCTTTAGCATAGACCTCATGTCCCGAACTTAGTAATAGTTTGGATGACCCAGAACATCCCAGAGATATCGTACGGTGTTTCCTTGCCTTTCATGACAAACACGGTTGAATGCGATTCGAAACATTAAAAAAGAGAAAAGCCTTTTGGCAGCTGTAGATCTTAAGTTATAAAATTAAGGGTAGTTTCGATGGTTTAGGACGTCCAAGGAAAAAAAGTAGTTAACTGATTGTCATGGTAAATTAATTATGGGTTTCTTGCTACTGAAAAGTGAAATTTACGCATTTTAAAATAAATACGTTCACGTAGTGGAAGCACGGGGTCTTATTAGAAAAAAAAATATTTTGAGGTTTTTATTTGATTTTACACTGTAAGGTGGATAGATTACAGGCAAATTGCATTTCACTTATAATTTACAATTATTACTTCATCCTACACCCAACCGGCGGATGTTAGATTTTCTAACAATTCTGTATAAGAATCTACCAAAACCTGTATAAGAACTGGGCATATGCGAAAATGTTAGATTCTTATACAAGTATTGTATAAGAATCTAACAATTTTGTAAGCTTTTCTAACAATATTTGTTTGAGAGCTTACATTTTTTGTATAAGAATTTAACAATTTCGCATATGCCCAGTTTTTATACAGATTTTGTTAGATTCTTATACAGAATTGTTAGAAAAACTAACAACCGCCGGTTGGGTGTAGGCCACAATAGGCCTAAATAACAGCAACAAATAGTTTTGGCCAAGATTTGACTTTTTTACTCTTATGTGCGCCGCTCGGACCGATACTGATGCTTTCAAATTTCAGTCTCAGAGTCTTGTGAGAAATTTTCACTAGTTGCGATGAATTTGCCACAGTCACATTGCAGCCCTTTTACTTTCTTCTGAATATAATAGTGGTCCTGACAAGAACCGATTTATTTTCAATAATGTGCTTCTTCAATCATTATCAGCAACCACTCAATAGTTTGAATCTTGCGATAAAAATCTGTCTTGAGAGCTGCTTCTTCCTGCGGATGGAACCGATATCGTGTGCCGTCGACCGACCTTCTTGAAATCGGTTCTTACAACGCACAAAGAAAATGAAGCGGTGGGTCTTTTAGCCCCGCCCTAACAGTGAATGTGAAAACGCATAGTCAAAGTGTGCACCACAGGGGCGGGGCATGTTGATCCTTCATTAGATACAAGAAAACTGCTATTTCACGCGCACGTGTCATTTGTACGAGATTTCACGGAGAGCAGTTCCATCGGTGCGGCGAATGGCGATGACGTGGGTGGGCAGTAGGGTGTCCCAAAAAAATCGATGTCTGTCTATAATTCAGATAATCAACTCCATCGTAAAGAAAAGCTATGTTACTTAGAAAATATTCCCGTTTATTTGCTTTTGAATTGTTTTTAATTTAAATTAAAATATTGGTGCAATCTTGATGAAAGTATAACATGTAAAGAAAAAGTACCGAATTTGTACACTTTTTGACTATTTACTAAAACTGCAATATCTCAGCCCCAGAACAACATTTCTTGGATCTTTTTTTTTGAAAATATTCCTTATAAACAGCTCTTTGTAGTACGTAAGTTGTTCTGAACGAGAAAAAAATATTTTTTATATGAGGATGAATTGACTTCGAAAATTACTCAGTTTTTTTTCGATATTTAAAAAAATCCGCAGACTGTAAAAACGCATAATACCAAAAACTAATTTATGGAGAATATAGCCAAAGATCCACAGAAAAATAAGAAAAATATAAAACGAATGGGTGGCTCCCAAAAAAAATTGTGAACGGACGCAATATTTGATTTTTTACTTAAACCAAAATTCCAAAAACAGGTACAACGATCATGCAATATTTTCCATCAATGGTCTCCCCTCTTGAAACTGCTCTAGCCCGAATGACTTTGGAGGACGGCATATCGTACAGGACACTTGCCCGATCTGAGGGCATACGCTTGAATTCAGTAGCTCCGGGTTTCAGTGGGATTCCAAAAACCCACGAAGAGATCAGACAAAAAGTTTAAATTTATCATAATTTCGTTGTGATGGGATCCGAGCTGACTTCGATGACATTCAAAAAGGGCAACAAGAAATCTGCACCAACTGACGAATAAACTTCTATAAAAAATCCACAATTTATGAACGTGACTGCTCATGATTATAAGAAAACGTGGAACTTTGGACTGTGTTGCATTTCTGGAGCAGCATTTGAGGGAGTTCTACCGAGACACGCTGGGACAGCATGTTATCCGTGCTTATATGGTTCTATGAGTTAAAATGGCTTATTTAGAAAAGTCTGATAAATTTGGAGCTTTTATCCAAATTCAAATTAAGTTATGAAGATTTTTAAGCAGTAGGGGAAATAAATCAAGCCATCGAACCTGTTCAAGCTGCTGTAGAACTACTTTGACGTGAGTTGTGCACTCTATATGAAGTCGATGTGGCGCTCCAATTTATGTGTAGCAATTATCAAATCAAGCCACAGAAATTGCTGCTGACTTGTTCGATGCTCTCAAAGAACGAATCCAAGAGAAACTTTTTTTGAATAACTTTGCTGTAAAGCAATCGTTCAGAAACGTTTTTTGCACTTTCTTCAAGACACCCAGAGTCAATTTTTTCATCGGATTTAGAACAACTTGTGAAGAGACTGCGTTGCCGGTGACAACTACATTGACGCCAAGTACTTGACACTGATTTTCGATGCATCGTCCACATCACATAACAATAGAATCCAATAAACAATGCAATTTTATTTCATGATCTATAAATAACTTTCATATTTTATTGCAAACTAATGTTAAATTCATTAAAATTTGTTTATTCAAAATGGTATAAAATCGAGTTTAACTGCTGAGTATTGTTTACAATTATTCTTGGCATAGAACGTTGCTAAGAATTAATGTAAACAATGAAACGGGACTTAGTTAACTCCTTGATAAAGGTACAATATATGTAACCGAAACTTCGGATAAAAACGTAGAACCCTTTCTTGAGCATAAGAAGACTGAATGCCATAGCCTCAAATTACACCATCATGGTCGATATTTCCTAGAAGTATACAAAGAACTAAGGGCAGCTGAGAAAAAAAACTCTTCCAGAGTAAAAATCTGGGGGATGACGAAAAACTACTCTTGGAAGCAGAGGCGTTACTAGGAAAGACGCGTGGAAGTTGTACAAAACGATCCACAACATGTGCAAAAAAGCGCACCAGCGCAGCGCCAATGATGTTCCGGAAACTTGTTGTCTGACTGAGTAGGGTTCGCTGCTAGGTGGAAGGATCACTTTTAGTTATCGTTGAACGGACAATCGGACAGAGAGGTCACAAACATAATTAGGATTAAGGATAATGGACAAGCAGTGGAGCCACCATACCACAATACCGAATTCTAAGGCAGGCTGTGGCGGTCAGCGGATACATAAGTCGATGAATATATGAACTGCTTTATTGAAGAACAATCAACAGTAGACCAAACGTTAACTCTGTGACAAAGTTTTTATAAATTCGGAAAATACAATTTGATGACCCATTCTTTGTTTGTGGAAGTAAAGGCAGCGTACGACTGAGTGCAGCTAGAACTATCTGATGAGACATCCAATTTTATTGTGACATTATATGGATTAATAAGGGCGAAGTGCTATCTAATTTGCCTTTCAACATAGCTCTGGGCAGTGCAATTCAAAGATCTGGTGTTCAAAGAAACCATCGTTAACAAGTCTAATACGCTTCGTGGTTTTGCGGAGGGCCAATGATGATGTTGATCACAGAGCAGTGGAGGCCTTCGTTCCTTTTAAATGGGAGACCGAAGAATAGGGCTGGTCATAAGCTCTGTTAGATCCAAGCATCTGGTAACTGGCGAAGAACGGGGTAGTTCAAACGGTGTTGGTCCTGATGTTGAAATGGATGGGATGTGGTTTGAATTTTCCGACGAATTCATATACCTTGGAGCACTTGTTACAACATGCAGACACGGAAAAACTAGCTCTGTACACATCTTTTCCTATACGGCCATGATACGGCATGGACGTTGTGAGAAAAAGACTATGGAATTCTGGGACTACTTCTCGTGGAAAACTGTAAGGATTTCTGAAGAAGTTCTAAAGATAATCCCATTAAAAATACTGTTTTTCGTAGCAAAATCAATAGATTTTTTTTGAAAAATAAAAAAATGGCTTTGATATCCTGAAAAACTTCATCTTGTGGATATAAGAAGAACTTCAGAAAAGTGTCCCGAAGAAATTCTGAATATATTCTCTTTGAAATTCATAATAATTTCCCAGTCTATTCCAGATGCTAATTCTTTTGAGACTCGTGCTTTTGAACTACTGAATTAATTACGAATAACGAAGACGAGCCAGCCTAGGGCTGAAAGTCTCCCTAATAAAGACAATAAAAAAATCGAATTTGGATCCAGGCTAACTGTTTTTATTGTTCTCTAATCTCTATAAAGATCTCCGTCGGAGTAAAAAATATCCAAAAAAGCAATATAATTATTAAAAAGAAGCAAACGTTAAATGTAACCTCGTATGCATCCGTTCAACCAAGTTGCAGAATTTAGTCGCTTGTCATACTGGTTTTACGATCACAACTGCTAAATTAATGTTACTGTCTGTGCGAAACTAGTTTTAAACTGGATCGGGCCAAAGAACTGTCGAGCCGGGTTTCTTTTCTTCGGTCGATTCGGATCCAGTCGGACTTTTCATTCAATTTGCACAAGTCGAGATTAATTAATTCGATTTTGTTTTATTGAGAGACAATCTGAGTTCATCAGTATATTTCGATGCTATAAAATTTGCATTTTACATTTCAGTCCTGATATTATTTTATCAATGTATGTTTGTGCAAAAAAAAAACGTAACGGAGTTAATAACTAGAGTTGTTTGTTTTTCTATTAAAGTGAAGAGAATATTCATGCCCAAAATGAGCTCCGTGGTCCAATGACTATTGCTTCTGAGGAATGATTGAGCAGGAGGTCATGGGTTAAATCCTGGGCTCGTCAAAAATGTTGCTAGGCCACATCACATTCCATGATGAATCTCAGATAATTACCACACAGTTATAGAGAAAACGTAGCACTAAAAGTCAACCGTATAACACTTTTTGAATTTCAGCCTCTGTAATGAGTTATTGACAAACTACTAAATGATATAAGCCATCCTTAATAGGGTTGGAGCGGATTATCAACGCAAAATTCTTACGATTCGATAGTAATATGTAGGGGTACATGTTTAAGAAAAAGAACAAAGATAACGAAAATCGACAATCTTTACTCTTTAATTTTCAACGTCTTTTAGTTAACTGATTGTTCCACAATGAGCATATAGGACTAACTCAAATCCAACTTGAACACAATAGGAAAGATCCATTAAATCACACGAATTGCATCGTATTTGTGTTCACCGCACTAATGAGAAGGACCCGCTGAAATTGTGAATGTTTCGCCAGTTGAACTATAAATTTGCTCAGAAATTGCTTTGTTGACTCCAAACAGCTGCTCGTTCTTTGCGAGAAGAAAGCTCGCGAACCGGTTTTCAATCTTGGGTAGGAACGGTGACCGGTGAGTCAGTCAAGTTTTGCGTATATCGCAAACTGGTTTCTGCCTGAGAAAGCTCCATACTGCTTCGTTGCCTTGGCAAATGCATCGTATTTAAGCATTTTCGCTGAACCAGGATACAGATGAATCGAGTTTTATGGACCGGCGAATAGGTGGCTATCGAACAGAATAGCTAACTCGCATTGCGTTTTGGTTCACATTTAGGATATCAAATGGTTTTGTACCGTTGCGGGTTTGAATTTTACCGAAGGTTTGTGCTAAAGTAGATTTGAAATCATGCCATTTGCAGTGAACCATACATTCAAAAACATGTTTATTTGCTAATGGACCAAATCGCCTTGATAGGTGGTGATCGCTCAATGGCATATTTCACCACATTTCGGAATAATCAATAATATTTGGCGAAAAGCTCCTCGATGATCAAGATGAATAAGATATTTTTTTCATGGACGACATTGACATTAACCTACAGTTATGACTCAAGCTAATTTTCTGTTTAATGGTGGGTAAAAAATCATGATGGAGCCACACATTTTATTGCCTTGCCTCCAAAATGCAAATGATTTCAAGATAAATGTTTTGTGTTTATAGACATTTCAACCTGTGAGCTTTTTCTAGCTTTTGCAGAATAATATCAGTGCGGTTTGTACGAAACAACATCGAATTTAGGAGATTTTGGTGTGTATGTTGTTCTCCTTGTAGAGTCCTCTCAATCCGGGGGCGCCTCCACCCTCCCTATGATATGAAGTGCGAGAGGTGGGCGTTTCGTTAAATTAAAACATTTTGGCGCTGACGTCAAAAGTCATAAATAATCTAGAAGGTAGCACCATTTCAGTACTTGCCCACAATGGCACATTAAATCGAGTTTTAATGATCACAGTCACAGTCACAATAATTGACATCACTTCAGTAGTGGGTATTCAAAACGGTGTTGAACTTGTGAACTTGACATTTGCATGTCGTCGGTTGTGTGAATACCTTCATTTGGCAACGGTTCGCACACTGTTTCGTTGGTTCCGCATCTAGCGACGGGGATACAGACAGCACTCCATAGTCAGCAGTGCGGTTTTATGTTATTTTATGCTATGTTCTTTTGATTACAGGTGTCGTCGGGGTAAGTATCAGGAATATGGATAGCCCAATTCTCTGATGTCAGAATATTGCCTCCAGACACGCAGTTATGCGTGTTCACAGCTTGAGCCCAAACAAGCGAACTTAACATTCGCGAATATTTTATTGCGCACTGATTCATCGGTCTTTGTTGGTTGATTAAAATATTTGTTGGTTGGTCAAGCAAACACCTCGAACGTGGGTATTGACTTTGTTTTATTTTGACTTTTTTCTCATTACTACGTCTCCTAGACTAGGAGTATTGCGATTTGCCCAACACAGGAAAGAGGCGAATGATTATAACCTAATCCGAATCCGTTTGTCTGTGACTTTAGGTATATTCCCTCTTTAATAACATCTGCTTTTTCACTCCGATAACGTATATTTTGGCAACCTTCTTCACGCATTTGGAAACAATCTATTATTGCTCGATTCATTGAAAAGCAAGTTACATATTTTATTCACATCATTTGCCCAACAGATCAGGTTACAACGAATGGTAAATTCTGCAGCTTGCCTTGAAATCTATGCGTGAGAAATATTTTTCACAAACTAGTCGCGTTGTCATTCATCTATCATGCTCTTTTTCTTCAAGGTGTCATAGTTGTTGAACAACATTTTCTGTTCCGCGAAGCTTTTCACGATCTACTCTGAGCTTATCGCGAGCCGGTAGCCTTTCATTGGCCAACAGCAATTCCACGGCTTTTGTTGTTTTTTTTTGCTCTTTTGTCACATAACTTTGCTTCCCCTTCACGTGGTTTAAGCCGAATTCTAAACAATATATTATAATAATATGAATCTGGTACGATACATATTCCGGAACGTCATCGAGATGATTCTGGATCTTTGCTGTGTGCATTAAGGTGGACCACTCTTATATGAAAAAAAAATCAAAATCATTTTTTCGAGACGTATACCACGATAAAATCATTCGCGGTTTTCGGGGTCCTCTTCGCAATAATGTAAAGATTGTAAATGTCACTAATAAGCGGGATTGAATGACTACAGCGCCACCTAGAGAGAAAAAAGTGAAAAGTATGCATTTTCCCATAAATTTAGTCGATTTTCCCCATATAAACTTCACGCTCGTTGAGCATCCACTTAGACTTGACGGAGTTGGCTAAAATTTTCACATTAGGTTCTGGGATTTTTATTTTCAGGGGGTATACGCTCGAAAAAATGATTTTGAATTTTTTCATATAAGCGTGGTCCACCCTAGTGTGCATGGTATGATTGTGATAAAAGGATTGTAAGGGTCTGTCTCATTTGGAGAATAAAACTTAAAAGTGACAGTTCAAAAATTAAAAAATCACCCGTTCATAAAAATGGTTGGTGCTACCCTGCAATTGCAATAAGACATCGATGAAAAATGATTCGATATCTGTCCAAAGTAATCTCGCTCTGCGAGCAGGGTTATTCGATAATTATTGAAACGTCACTTTTAAGTTTAATTTCAGTTTAATTCTTCAAATGAGACAGACCCTAAGTCACGAATATTTTGCTTTAAATATATTATTTCTGAAAAATGGATGATCGTGTAAACGGATAGATAAGTAGGAAAGCAGATTTTCTATCAATGTAATGTCAATGAAGAGAAGAGAATGCAAATATTGTATACTAGCTGTATGCACCCGGCCTTGCCCGGAGTTGCCAGCTTGAATCCGGAAGTTGAATTCGGTGTTTGATTCCGTTTAAACGAGTTAGCCAATGGGTTATTGATTTTTGTTATTGATACTTATTCGATGAGAAAAGTAAAAGATTGATCAAAAGAAAATAAATTATTTTTATATTCTAGGAAATGATAAAATGTCACTTTAAAAAAAGTTACGTTATTTAAAAAGAAATGGTATTTTCGGTAAAATTTCAAACTCGGAGAAATGTCGTATTCGGGGAAATAGGATTTTCAGGAAGATGTCATTTTCAGAGAAATTTTGTTTTTTTAAATGTCATTTTCTGGAAAACTTTTCATTTTGGAAAATTTGGTATCGAAAGGAATTGTAATATCTCAAAGAATCTGATAAGAACTAAAGAATGTAGAATTCAAATTACATAGCACACCCACCCCAACTGGAATCGTCTTGACAGAGGATACGTATTCAACATTTTATTGAAATCGACCTATGCATATTTCTCATATGACTGTCCCACCTATTCTTTAAACATCTTTTTAGGACAGAGAATATGTATTTCATATTTTGTTTACATCGGTGAGGAATAGCTGGTTTTGATTACTTAGGGTGACATCCTTCTGGTCGCTTTAACGGGCAGAATAACAAAATCTACTGCAGAAAAATCTATGTGTGACATCATATTGAAAACTATTTCTGCTTTCGAAGAAAGCAAATTGAAACTGGGATCAAAATAAGTAATCAAAAAATATGATAACGATTTATGATTTCAATTTAATGTCGATATCAAAATATGTTTTCTAATTGCCCTCATTATGATGTCAGAGTTTGCTCGGGTTGTGAGCACTTTTTGGTGCAAGATTGAAAATTGTCACTTGTCACAGTCCTATGCCGCGGTCACAGTCTTATGCCGCGGTACTCCCGAATGGGTGTGCCGACAGCGTATCGGCGAGAAGCTTTGGTGATGCTTTTCCGTGTTGTCCAAGCACTTGACGTAATGGCTTACAATCAGTGTTGGTAGAATCATGCTCAAATCTCACTCACCGAAGCCTCATGCGCGAGCTGACTCGCTTGCGATTCTACAGGGAGAGCATCGCGCATGAGTTTTTCACGCAGAATCGCATCGTTTCGCTCATTCGCCGAAAAATGATTTCGCTTCAAAAAGTGTCAAAACCCAATCGAAGCGTATTTTATGTTTACGTATGGATTTATTATCTATTGTTTTAAGTAAAGAAAGTTTTTTCGATGACTTTAACAAAAAAGAATACACAAAAATCATGTAATGATGCAAATCGTGAGTCGAATCATGAACGATTCTCTGGTCCAGGAGTCGGGTGGGGTTTGCCTCGCGCATGATTTGAATCGAGGATGAGATTTGAGAATTTGAGTTTTTACCAACACTGCTTACAATAATGTAAAAGGGCTAAACGCACTTTAACAACCTTACTTGTTCTTGAAATAATGATTTTAAGAAGGTTTTGTTGTAATTAGAATTTTCTTATAATTTTGCAGTTACATAATTTAAGGTTTGAAGCCAAAAATAGCCAAAAATTATCAATCAGCCCAAATTGATATTTATCAAGGCTTTCATATAACTAGAGATATAAGATATCACTAATATAGATATTCATAGTCATTATGATCTTTAGGATATAAATCTTTGGATATAGGTACATAGATATGGGGCGTTATTGCCAATTGTACTAGAAACAAGCTCACCTCCAGGTTTAAGAGTCGTCTAACTCTTAAATGCATTTGAAAAACCATCAAAATAGTTTCTGCCTGAAACAGAGATGATTCAAACAACAGATATGGGGTCACACAATGGACTGTCAAATGGGTGGGGGTAAACTGATCATTTGACAGTTCATCGTGTGACCAACACTCCACTACTAGACAAGTTGATTATTTTCGAGCCCTAATCCAAACTTCCGGATCGAAAATGAGACTGAAAATCCTGATTATATGCAAAAAAAATCAGTCGAAATCTCTGATATTTCTAATTAAATTTAGCACACTTTTAATATACTTTTTGGTTCTCGCTCGCCTTGCCCCGAGGGGGTGGCCATACACGAGCAAAGTCTGAAAACATAATGAGAGCATATAGGAAACATATTTTGATTACAATATCAAATTGAAATCATAATTTGTATTCAAATATGAATCATTATGAATAATTACATATTTTGATTTCATTTTCCTGTAGGTTTCAAAATTGCATGATATGACATCAAACTGTGAACTTATTTTGTTATCGAATGAACTGCAGGGTTGGTTCGCTCGAAAGAGTATTCAAGAGAAAGTGTGAAGACTTCTGTTTCTCAATCCGTTTTCCGAGAAAATCGTGCCGGAATACAATTTTTCTTTGTATGGAAGAGCGTGCGTTGTACCCACTCTCCATCACACAAACCCGCACGTTTAAAGAGTGCAGAATAAACGTTGTGAGCGCCTAAATATAGACATTTTTTTATACACAATAGCAAATCATACGCGACCTTTCTTTTATCGATCATGTTGCTGAAATGATCAACCCTGACGAGAAAATCATTTTGATTATCGCTGTTTCCGAGGTAATATGAGCAGAACTACCAGATTTGATTATATTTGAAAAGTATTACCGATACTAAATCACCATACTGATACACGACTTTTTGACTTGTCAATTGTAAATAAACATGATTCAGATAAACATTAACCAGAGAAAGTGGTGTAATGAAGTTCTTACAACTTACCACAGTGTTGCCAAAACATACACAACCTCACCTCAGAAAAACAGTTTTTTCGATTTTTCATAAATCTGTAAGAAAATCAAGAGCAAATATATTTTACGACCAATGTTATATAAAATTGAGAAGATTTTGTGGTAACATAAAATATATAGGTTTTACGTCAGACGGAAAGGGTCTATTAGTGCGCGATGTATCGTGTTTCGATGGGACTTAATAGGTGTACAATTGATCGTGTTTTGAATGGGACGTAGAAATTTCGGGTGTTCCGGGTGTATAATTCTGCTTTGTGTGCTTTGTGTAATCCATTCCAATCACATACCAAAGTAACTCGATCTCTAGTAGCAACGAGAGATTAACTAACAATCCTTCCTTCCCTACATGGCCATAGGTACATGACCGCCTCCGTTATGGAATGAAAATACGTGATCTTTCGAAACGCGTACATTAACCTTTCGGGACTCGCATGGTCCTGGATCACTTATGCAGTTCCGTTCGTCTTAGGAACGACAAGCGAGCTTTTTTCGAAGGTGTTGTACTTTTTACAACGGCGCGAGGTCAAAAACGAACAGCTAAGGAAGGCAAAACAAGACTATAACATGATTGTAACAACATCAGTTATTTATAACAACCGTTGATATAATCGAGTTATAATGATTTATTATCACCTTTTTTCTCAACAAAATGATTACAGAATTAGTTATGTTTCATTGTTTTTTAGAAAATTTAGTTATTTTAACAACATCCTGAACCAAGTTTATGTAAGAGCCTATGTAAGAAATACTGTTGAACTCAGTAACACAATATGATATAAATTTGTTATTCTCTCCTGATTGTGAAGCCTCTTTCACATGGTTTTGTGTCAATTTAGGAAATTTTAGTCAATTACGTAGTAGCAATTACTAATTGTACGGTCATAATGCTTATGCTCACCAATTCTTAATATGCACAAAATTAAATTCTTGTAATTTGTCGTAAGGCAGGTTAGTGCTATTACATTTAATTCCACCACTTTGTAATCTCTACAAATATGTATTTCGGCCGCAACAGTAAGGCCGCCTAAGTGTATTCTACTCTTAAGTTCCAGATGGCTGAAGATGACCTCACTGTTGAGGTTGAAATACGCATCTGTAAGATTACCAAGGAGTGAAGTTCATTTCTTTATTTTATTTAAATCTTCATTCATTATTCTATCTTCTTTTTTATTCTATATTAGATTTTCCTCGGCGAGCTTTGTTACGGCTCAATGATATTATATTAAAAACTCAACGTGCTTCGTTTAGAAACTTTTGCCTTTATTTTGTAAATTTTCGTTATTCAATATGTGGACTAAATTGGATTGAAATCAGTCCAGGGCCTGAAAGTTACCCTTAGTTTGTTCATTTTAATCTATATCACTCTCCCACACTCTTTCCCTTTTACAAAATACCTTCCCACTTCCTGTATACATAAGTCATGCTTAATAGTTCGTTATCTAAGTAATACCCCTTTCACAGGACATTTTTTTTCAATGATCCTCCCACTCCCTTTATAATTGTGTACTCTGGAAAGAGAATATGTAGATCACATTCAATTGTTCCTTTTTTATCAATACGTTGCAACGCGTTGTTTGAATTCTATCAGTTTCTAACAAAAAGCATTAATCGCAAAAACTTATAGTTAATGATTGACATTTATTATTATTTGGTATGTTGAGTGATACTAAGATTTTTATCGAGGAAAGTAATGTTTATTGTACAAAAAACATCGCGTTTATAGTACACATTTTTATCACTGCCTCTCTAATTAGTTAGTCTTGCAAATGAGTCAAACTCTGATTGAATGATTGGCCAGATCCTTGGACTACAGTGACATGTGTCTTCGAAGTGCTGTCTGTCCTTCCGGTGGTCTCCTTAAGGTGAGACGCATACTTTCACTGTGCGCTGCCGATTTTAGATAAATAGAAAATAGTACAAGAATACCAATTTATTTATCAAAAGACATCAACCCTCTAAGCTCGCCGGTACAACAAGCTTTGGATCATCACGACGACCTGAACTCGTAAAAACATAAGTGGATTCAAATATCCATAAAATGTTGGTCCCACCTAGAGTTTCCATTTCCCGGATTCGGGATGAAATTGTTCAGAGAGTCCTGGGAAATCCTGGATCCTGGATTTTTGTATGTATCCTTAGAAAACTTATTTTTTGATTAAAAAACGATTTTATTCAATATTCAGGGGTAAAGTTCATATTTTAGAAAGGCCAGATAATACATAGTTCAAATTGGAACTCAATTCAATTCTAATTTGAAACGATTCTTTCGAAAAAGAGAGAGAATTGCCGAGAATTTGGCAAATTGAGTGCAGTCTGTTGACTAGAGTTGATTTTGATCGACGCGATACACTTTAGAATTAACCTCGTCCCCTATTTAGTATGATTCGGTTAGGCTGCCGAATTTTGTCCTCACTGTTGGTCATAAAATAATCGTTTAACTGGGTGTTTGCATCTTCAAAATAGAAGTTTTGTCAATCATACTAAATTAAACAGTTAAGACATTAAAAATATTCTCAGATTATTTACTATGGAAAACTAAGACTCTGTAAGAAATTTAATGATTGGTAAATTCGGTGATCGATAATTATCGATAAAACAACGAGTACTCGATAACGATAATGTTAAATCAACGCTCACTTTATCGTCAACGAAACATCATCGTACAACCGTTATCGTTATCGAAGTTGGCTTTAAATCACGACGATAATTTATCGATCAACAACCCAGGAATAGATTATGTTCCAGGATTTCGGATCTTGAACATAGTGTCGATGGATTATCTACAGAAACGTAATCGTAGTCCTGGATCCATGGGTCGGGCGCATAAGTCTCGTTGCATTGTGGGATCATGCATTGGCTGCGGAAGTCATGGGTAGCGCCGTACATAAATTCAAGCTCTATCTGGAATAAGGGCGAATGTCGCAAGAGAGAATTCTCTTCGCCGACTTCCCCTCTTTTAAATTAAAGTGACAAGCAGATGATTGCGTTGCGGTTTTTCCCCCCAGAATGGAAGAAAACAATGAAAACTTGCATTCTTAGGTGATAAACCGCGAAGAAATCCACTGCTTGTCACTTTTATTTAAAAGAGGGGAAGTCGACGAAGAGAATCCTCTCTTGCGACATTCTCCCTTTTACCAGATAGAGCTTGAATTAGGGGGAGGATCGAACTTTCGGTAGCTTGCTAGTTGGTCAGCAGGAGTCCAAGCGAAGCTTTGGTCAGGAGCTGGTCAGCAGCAAGAACCAAACAAATTAGGCCGAGCATCGGGGTCGAATCACTTGTACTGCACCTGTGATGGAAAGTTTGTTGTACGAACGTCGATTGGAAGGACATGAATTGGATCAAGAATTGTTCTGGAGGCAAGAAGCTCAGGAAGACTGAATCAAAGTTGGGCGACGCGAGGAGATTAGCAAGGCGAAAATCGGCTGTTGTACACAATCTCGCTGTAGACGGGAGATGGGTAGGAAGCATGCACCAAATAGATCTAGCTGATCTTGTACTGTAGATACTTGTCGTTTAATTAAAACAGAGCTGTAGCTGCTGGAAAAAAGTATCAGTCAGTGGCCTTCCATTGAGTGGTATAGGGGAATCTAATATAATAATATAGAATCTATTAACTATCTCCGATATTTTCAAGTCTGTTCTTCTTTTACTAATTTAATAATAAGATGATATCGATTGTGCATCCCAAAGAACCTTGGCTCCGTATACATACCTTAGCCTACCAAATAAACGAACTTGGAAAAAATATAATGTCAGATGGTAGGTATAAAAATATGATATGAATTTATTTATAACCTAAGTTGGGTTTCGCGTTCAAAACAAATAACTTTTGTAAGAAAAATTACACTGTTTGCGAACCGGAAATGAAACAATATTTTTTGTCCCGGGTATCCTGAGATTTTCGATTTCAAAATAATATCCTGGAATCGGGAAATCCTGAATTTTCCTAAATCCTGGATTTTTTGTCCCTGGATGTCCTGGATGGAAACTCTAGTCCCACCATTCTCCAAAACTTCCTGAGTGGAAAGATTCGGACTCTCGGTTATAGAGATCTAATAAAGCAATGTATGAAGTATGAACCTAACCTTTGTTTAAGCCCAAGTTTGTTGTTTATTATCTGAAAATTTAAAGAAAAAACGTCCCAAAAAAAATATTATTCGACCATTGTCGTGTGTCCCACCGTTTTATAGAGACACATAAAAAGGGTAGAGTTTATATTTATGACCGAAATGCCTAAACTGATAAAACCAATGATTACTGCTGAGATATTAGCGTATAACGGTTTTCGCTGCGATCAATACAAGTCTGAATAACAAGCTAGTAAGGACTGTTCATTAAAGAAAGTGGACACCTGTTTTTCATTTTATTTTGGAATAAATTCATAAGGTTGCTTTATATAAATGACAATCAAGATGCATATGAACGAATTCACGTGATTTCGAATATTTAATTCTCTTTTCTGAAGAATGCTCGCACTTTTCACTTGACAGCTCCCATTAGATTCTGCACAACTTCTTCGTAACTTTTCATTGTGCCGCAGACCAAATTTTCTTGAAGCATAGTCAACAGAGCTTGCTTCTTTCCCATCTACCTTAAGATGCCGCGTAATTATTGCCCTGTATTTTCGATAGGACGCAGTTCAGGGCAGTTTGGTGGATTTAGGCATATTTCGACAAAATCGACTTTTTGACGTAGCACTACGTCTGTCTTTTCTATATTGGGGTACACTTTGCGATTGCAAAAAAATGAAAAATGTCACGAAAATATGATAGACTTCGAGCGTTAATATCTCAGCCGTTTCTCGATGGATTTTCAATTTTCTTGGACCATTCGATCAAGGAAGAGTCAACGCTTCATACTTGATGTACACTGAAGTCGTTTGTTGCGCGTTTATTTTTTACAGGAATTGTTTTTTACGCGATTTTTTTTTTCGCTCGAATTTCGGGATTTCCGCGGTTTATTAAGACATATTTTGGGATTTATGCAATTTTTACGTTGTTTCAGTTTACACGTCCCATATCCTCCGCGTAAAAATCGACTCCAGTGTGTTACAATTTCTGTGTACGATAATATTTACTATTAAAAACTTGCTAACAGTTTAGCACTCGGTTTCGGTGAATCAGTCAATCTCGTAAGGGCAATGCAAGCTTCTTCTTCTTCCATAGCACTACATTCCAACTAGAACTTGTCCTGCTTTTCAACTTGATAAGCATTTCTTTAGTTATTAATTGAAAGTTTTTTATGTCTGCCATTGCAGGGCTTTTAGCTGGTGCAGTTTGTTTATGCTAACTTAAATGTGCGTTTTCCTTGGAAAGCTTGGGGGCGTTTGACGGTAGCTTCTTGCTTACGTCTGTTGATGCCAGTAGAGGGGCTCGGAATCTTCTTCGCTGCTGCAGTGAATGCGTTCTGGTAAACTTTCTTTGGCTCGGTTTTGCTGATTCGTAGGTTTCTACCGGAGTAAACGCTAAGTGCGACGCAATTCACGTGAAGTAATATTAAGTATTATCAATAACGACATTGACAGCCCAGCTTTCGCAATGGGTTTTTCTGTAATGAGCCACCAGGGGTTTAGACTGACTTAGTGACGGGTAGTTAGCTAGGGTTGTGTTTTTCAAATTTTGTAATCGATTATCATTTAAATGTAAACCTAACTAATACCAACTCAATGTCTACAATAAAGTTCAATCGGATGTTCGGCATTGTGTGCTGGTGTTATGTGGGAAAATAACTTTTAAGTGCTGGTGTTATGTGGGAAAATAACTTTTAAGTTATTTTAAAAAGTAGCATTTACCAATGCTTCGAATCGAGATACAATTATCGAACGATTCTTACTCTCTAGCGAGTATTTATCAATTGGTAATTTGGATATGTGAACGCTTGAGAGTGTTGTTCATCCTCGATTATTTGAAAATTTTATTTTTATCTTCCTTTTCAAATGTTGGTCCAAAAATTATTTACATCACCAGTTTTCGTAATGCTCACTCAATCTCAGGAGCATAGGATAAACAACGAAAGCAGATACAGCTACGTAGTTCAACGTCACCTTTGCGTACAACCCGATTGGGCTGCACCTTTGAGTTTTCCTTCTTCAGCATCTCCAACGTAGCAGAAACGTAGTGAGCCGATGCCAGATCCGACCAAAACAATGAAGGATCCGTATGCTTTCGGTAGATGGTTAGAAGTCGTTTTTTGAATTTTTGATACATTGTTTTCTTCAATTTTCACCGTTGTTTATGAAATACGGAGTCACAGGAGCAAATTGCTTGCCATACCAAAACATTTCCCCCATTTTTTTCGGTTCGAATATATCGCACGTCATCAGGCACATCTGTCCTCTGTTCAGCGTCGAAAAAATGTGGCCCTGGAAGTGTACTGGTGTCCAATTTGACGTATATCTCGTCGTCTATCAAAATGCACTGTACCATTTGTGTGTAAGGGCCCATCCAGAAACCACGTGGTCATATTTTTGAAGATTTTCAACCCCCCCCTCCCCCCATGTGGCTTATCGTGGTCATTTGGCAGACCCCCCCACCCCCCCCCCCCTATGACCACGTGGTTTTTTTCAAGTACAAAAATTAAAAAAAAACCTAAGTAACTAAAACATATGGTTAAACCGATCAATTTTGAAAATGGACAATTTCAATTGAATCAAAATTAAACTAAACGCAGCATTGAAATTATAAATTTTCATGAAGTCGAAAATTTTGATTATGTTATCATGTTGTAATGTGTATCAGGTATTAGGATATCTAGAACTCGCACACCTTCAATGCATCAGGAGGATACAAAAAAATGTGGACTCGCGAATATCTTATAAAAATTTCGAGAAAAATTTATAATGGTTTAGAAATTTTCCAAAATATCCCTATATTTTTATTTTTTTTGAATTGTTTTATTAGTGTTTTTTTTTTTAAATAACTATAAAGTTCATCACTGAATATCCCTATAGATTCCTTAGAGTATTTGGGACCTTCCATAGCTCTGGAGCTACTGGAAATTCTTAAGATATTAACCTCAGCGAAGCATCTGAACTGAACTCCTACAACGAAAAGTTTATCAGAGAATCACAAAGTTAATATATAATCTTAGAGATGCAAATAAAACCTCCTACTGTTGTTTCTTTTGAGTAGCATTCCTGTAGAAATTTCAGTATTGTTTTCAGAATCATCAATATTAGAAATAAATAATTATAATTTTTTTTTAATTGTTCATTGCTAATATTAATTTATTCATGAAAATTTTGTATTTTTTCGTTGAACATTTTGATTCGTTTATGGAAAATTCTTATTTCATACTTGCAATTTTTGCTTTTACAAGTGCTGATTTATTATTGTTGTGTGTATTATTGTTCTTTATTGGCAATTTCCTATTTTATTATGGAAAATTTATATTTTTTTCTCTACTAAAGAGATTTTCAATCCAGTGCTGGCTCATCTCTCAAAATTTCTAATTCTTTATTGAAATTTTATTTTGATGTCGACTCGTGGAAGCCAATGATGCCATACTAAAAATATGTTCTCGGTCACTCTGATGGTACTTTGGAATAATTTTCCAAGGAACTTCTATTCCGCATCTCGAATATGCTTCAGTCAATGGTCCTTTCATAAGCGACTCATAGAGGAATGAATGTATTATAGACCAATTATTATTTTGGAGTTCGGATCATTTAGGTCCGCTATTGTTTATTTTGTTTGTAAACGACTTGTCCTTCATTCTAAAGCATCTAAAAGTATTGATTTACGCTGACGATATGAAACTTTTATTGAGATCAAAGACGCTGAAGACATGAACACATTCAAACACGAGATCCAGATATTTCATAACTGGTGTATAAAAAGTTTGTTACAGCTCAATATAAAGAAATGCAACTTAATTACTATAAGCAGAAAACGAAGTATTCCAAATATGACAATCACTTTAGGTAGCCAAAAGGTGACAAGATGTGATAGAGTTAGGGATCTTGGCATAATTATAGACTCTAAGCTTACGTTCATTGACCATTATAATACTATTATAAACAAAGCTAATAATATGTTAGGATTCATAAAAGGTTTGGCTACAACTTCCACGATCCATACACTATAAAAACATTATATATTGCTTATGTCAGATCGATACTTGAATATTGCAGCATAGTATGCACTACGCAAGGTGGGGTGGACTCAACTTCCACTCCCGTCTTATAAAGCACGATGCATGCTAATTAGTATACAAACATTGAAGGGACGACGGGAATATGCGATGCTATCTTTCATTAATGATGTTATCTCGAACAAGGTCGACTCAGAGGCAATATTATCTAAAATAAATTTTTATATCCCACAAAGACCTTTGCGAAATCGAACTTTATTTGCCTGTAGTAGTCATCGTACAAACTATGCGAAATTCGGACCCATAAATCAAATGATGGCTGCTTATAATAAACATTGGAATGCTATTGATTTCAATACATCTAAGACTAAATTGAAACAATACTTGCGTACTCAGTAAATGCATGGTGTGTATAATTTTCATATCGGATAAAAGTGTTTAGTAATTTTAAGTAACGGAGAATTATATTATAAGACTAAATCTGTGTCAAACGGTCTACAAACATGATTGACGACAATAAATAAATAAATAAATACATTCGATTTATCCAATTAACCAACTTATGAATGATGTATATATAATATCCCAGTAGGTTCATTGGGTTAATATGACTTCAATTATTATTTATACAAGCTACTACAGCCTTTTTATGTTATACAAAACGTCCTGGAAGTCGTAATGTTTGAACTACTCAAGTCCGTGAACCCAGTGCTTCTAAGGCCCTACAAAAACAGTTTGCGAACAAACCTCATAATCATTGTGCAACTTGCTGTTGACTCAATTTTGGGTACCTTGTCTCTTGGATCTCATGTTTATGGAAATTAGGATCATCTGCTTATTGCACCGGATTTGGTAAATACCGACGATGAGAACATTGCAAATGTCTTGATTGATCTGGTAGATTCGTGGGCTGAACTTGATTGCATTTTGAAGTACCTTGAGCATCTCGTATTCCTGAATATTAATCACTGGCTTAACGTTCAGGATGACCCATCTTATCTGACCACACATCTGTTTAGAATGATTCAAACATTTAAACTTTATTTAGACGCTCTTAGAATCCAAATTTTCCCAAGGTTTCGGATATCTGTGTTTTCATGGACAGTCAAATTTGAGCTCCCATATTTTTTCTGTAAAGCGAATATCTAGATGAACAATTTTACTGAACAAATTGTGGTCTAGCTCTCTTTGTGATTTTATAGACAATCTAAAACGCTGGGCATCGTTCCTGAAAGGGTTGAGATTTGTTTTGGAATTCAATTTCAATCGTTATTATAACACTATTTTTTAACCTAGATTGTTTTAGGAATTGGAGAGTTTTTTTCTGGAACACTGCCACTTTTTTCATATCGCAGGAATCTCCTTAGTTCTAAAACCCTTTTATGAATTTAAAAAGCATTTTATTTAGAATTTCATGTTGACTTTTTAAATGCAAGCTTCTCTATGTCATAACCTTTTTCATGCGCACTATTAGAATTTTGTGCAATCAGAACATTTAGGTGCATTATTAATTTTTTCGATCAATTCTAGAGTGCTTTGAAAATAGGTCGTATGTGCAAAAGAGAGTCTCTCTTTGGATATATTCTCTTTCGATTATTACGAAACTATACAAAAGTTTACTTCGAATTTCTTGACCGATATCCAAAGACAATAGCTTTGTCTATCTTGCTGAAGTGGAAATGTAGCAAAACATGTAAAACTATATTAGCGAAAGAGGGCGTGATCAAAGAGAATTTCTCGTTTGCACATACGACCTATTCTCAAAGCAATCTAGAATTATGATAATTATTCAATATCATGAAAAGTAGGCTTCTTAAGCCTAAATTATTGCCTACAATTATTGCTTGGATTAATTTTAAATGCCAAGATCTTCTTAATTTTCAAGAATAATTATTCTGGATTTGCAAGGAAACCCTTCGAATATTGATAAGAAATTCTTCGAAACTCCCTGAAAATCTTTAGAATTTCAACGACATTTTTTCCGAAATTCTGTGGAAGAGTTCCGAAAAATGTTCGGTAGAAATTTTGAAGAACTAGAAGAATCCGTAGAAGGATCCGAAATGCATATTTACGATGAAAATTCCAATAAACATCATATTCCGAAGAATTTCCAGTATTAAATAGAAAAAAAAATCCAGTTTACATTTTTACAGAATCTCTAAAGATTTTTTTAAAATCCTGGGCAACTTTAATGAATCTTCAAAGGAAATTTTCAATGGATTTTTTTCGTTGTACAAAAGAAATTCTTAGAAATTTTCAGCAGTTTTTTAATTTCCAAAAGATATTATTCGGGATATGCCAAAATGTTTCCGATGGAAATTCCTAAGATTTTCCAGTGAAAAATCGAAAAAAGTGCATCTGAAACACCAATAATGAATTTCCTGGGGAAATTCCGATGTTTTAACAAGTGGAAATAACGAATAACGAAAAAATTGTACTTTTGTTGTACTTGTAAAGGTTGTACTTTTGAAGCATTTCCAATTAAATCAAAATTTTAAAGATTTTCTGATGTGAAAATTCCTTAAACCTTCTAAATCATTTCCTGTGAACTTTTGCATGGTAAAGATTTAAAGCAATGTTTAGCTGAACCTACAAAGAAATCAAAATGACATCCCGAAGAAGAATGAATTCCCGATGAAATTTTGAAATGATTGCTGGTTCAAATTCAAAAAACATGAACCTTGAGAATTCTAAAGATTTATTTTTTGAAAATCCAAAGAATTTTTTGAAGACTCTTCCGTGGAAATTCTAAATAATGCCTCGAATAAAAAAATACTTGGAAAATTTAAAAAAATGTGATAGAACTCATAAAGAGCGTAAAAAAGTATTCCGAAAATTTTTCATTTCAAAATTCCAAAATTGAAAAAAAAAATCAACGGAAATATCAAAGTGTTTCATGTGGCATTGACTTCATATTCCAACTGGAAGTTGGTCTGCTTTCCAACTTAGTATATTCTATTAGCATTTCCTCAGTTATAAATTGAAAGCTTTTATAAGCCAGCCATTGCACGATTATTTATCTTGTGTAGCAAGTATGATGGATACACTATACCTAGGGTGTCGAGAATGTTTCCCACCCGAAAACATCCTAGGCAGGAACGAGAATCGAACTCGTCATCTCCGGATTGGCAATCCTACGCCTTTGCTCGCAAGACTAACTGGAGACTGAACATTTTGAAGTGCACTCCTTAAAATGTTCGAAAAACTTCTTTTGTAAATGAAGAAGAATTTCTGGTGAAGATTCGGAAGAACTTGTCGAAGAAATTCATTACAATGTTTTCCACCGAAAATTATATGTATTTCCCACGGGACTGTTTTAAATTTTCAGACAGAATTCACATGGAATTTTTTCGGAGTTTTAAGGATTTTTTTTTTCGGAATTGACACTGGAGATCTTTTGTTTTTTTTCATTATCAATTTGTAGCAAAATTTCCAAGCAAAACTTTTCAGAGAGAATTGTTCAAAAAAAATTCTGAATGCCAGCATTTTATCAGGATTGTATGAAGTAATGTCAAAGTTTTTACAGGAAATTTCTTTACTTGATTTTTCCTGAATATCCACAAGAAATTCTTTTGAATTTTTCTTCTTAAGATTTTTCTTGGATTGTTGTAAAAGCATGAACATTTTTCAAAATTGTAGCTACAGTCCGTTGATGAAAAAGTGTCGGCGGCGTGATGCCAAAAACCATCTGCAGCGGATTTTTTTTTTAAATATTTTTCCATTTTTCCCATCCAATTTTTTTTTTTGCGGAAATTGAGACTGAATCGACACCTGTTTTTTCGTTCATTTATGTATGGATATAGGATCTTAGACTAAGATGGTCAAATAATGCAGATATGCATCAGCGACCGTTGCGACCGACGCTGCGTTATCGATTTTTCTCGATGCACACCTACGTCTTTTTAACGCTGAGTTGAAAAGACGCTACGTGGGCATCGGCCATTAGATGCGCTTTACGTTTAATGATTTGATCATTAAATTTTAATGATTTGTATTTTTTGCACCGCTATTGTTACTCACCAAAAATTTTTGTTGTAAAAAAAACCACGTGGTTCGAGAGCAACACCCCCTCCCCATATATGACCACGTGGTTTCTGGACGGCCCTAATCTGCGAGAAGATAAACTGATCCGACCTATCGTTCGGAATTTCTAAGGTTTTACAAATTATTCAGGTGTGCTGCAAAAGTAAACAATTTTTTTACACAGAGCGAAAATTACGAATTTTCGTTAAGTTTTAACCTTAAACCATTCATAAAAAGGTGTCCACTTACTTAATGAACAGTCCTCACTAATCCATTTAATTACTACAAAATAGTGCAAGTAGAAAACGGCTTGCTTAAAATTCGAATGCGATGAGTTTTATTTCAAACATTAGTGCAAGAGGTATCACAAGTTTTGCATTTCAGTATTAACTCGAAGTATCACTACCGATGCTTATGAGAATCTGTAGATGAAAACGACAGTTTTTTAATTTACGTTTTTGCTGGATAGTAATGGAAAATTATGTACCGTCAACTGGGGGGAAGATGATCATTTTTAAGACAAAACATGCAATAACAATGTGTGTTTACATTTTAAATCGAAACAAATATTTTCAAAACATGTACTGCTATACGTTGCAATAATCAACAACTTTAGTTTTCTGAAATGCGTTCGCATTTATTAAAATAAATTAAATTATCACACATTTTTTGAAAATTATGGTTTGGGGTGAAGTTGATCAAGACAGCTCTACTAAAATCATTATGACCTAGTAGTCAAAATACACTAGGGTATTTGTATGAATGTTGAATTTACTACGTAAAGAAGTCAACGAAGTCAATATTTGAAACGAAAATAGCGTCATTTATGACTATCTCTCTCTTTCTTCCAAAAAATACATTTTCATGATTATAATCGAAAAACTCGGATTTCTACCTAGCAGTAACATTACTTGAACGGAGAATATTGCTGACTACCGTTTTATAAAAAAAAATGGCACTTTTGACTGACACATCAAATGATCATCTTCACCTCAATGATCATCTTCCCCCCAGTTGACGGTAATTCATATCTGTTATGGTAATCAGATCGTTTTTGTTTTTTGCAAATCTGATTAAATTGTTATTATATCTAATTAATTTATTATATTAAAGATAAATCGTCTAGCTCAAACCTTTGTGGGGGTATGTGGCGGGACCATCATCATCAATTGATCAACAAATGATTTGCGTTGACACGCATTCGTTCCTGCTGCCAATAACCAATTTGTACAATCGTCATAATGAAGCGTTCATTTACATAGTATCGTACAAAAAAAGTTCAAACACTAAAAACAAGCAAATGGTCAAACAACTGCCCACGTTTTCCGGCAGGCTTCATTCCAAACGTTGAGAATGCGATTCGGTTGTATTGTTTAAAATTGTTTCGTGAATTTTCAAAATGATCAGGGTAATCATTACAGGAAAATATAATAATATAGATGATTAATACAACTGAGGGGGTTGAACGCACAGGGATGTACGTCTACGTCGCTTACACCCCTTCGCTTCTGAACCTCTCAACTTATTATAATTTTTACATACAACATGCAAATTAACTGAGTGCGAGCGCGTGTCGATTCACCGTGACTCCGTTTCCTGAATCTTGAAAACGATTATTTAACTTGGCAATCGTCGATGTTTGTTTTGCTGTTCTCGGGTGTTAAGTTTTTTGTTGATTTGTTGTGAGAAGGAGAAATCATGTCAAAATTAACTTTTGCGGTGGACAATGTACAGTAATATACACATTAGAAGTAAGTGGATTCCTCTATTGAATTACCTTCGGAATAGCGCTATGAAGCGCTGCTGCCTTATTCTAATAATACTTTCAAGTGGAGTAGAACTAAATATTCATACAAATTTGGGGAGATCGATATTTCAAGCACTCATGGTTATGGGCTAATCCACTTATGCGTCCCAGATAAAAAATACGCACATCATCCATCAACAACTTTTTTCTTCATGAAGAACCAGGAGAGGATGGATCTATACGTACCCTCGGAACTGTTTTGATGGTTTCTAATTAGTTTTCTCGTTTTTTTATTGCTTTGAATGGCCGCGGAGAATATCCTCGACGACATAGGAAAAGGTATCTGAGAGGAAGCAAGCGTTGAAAATTGTTCTTTTTCTAAGACTAGTTTACATGAGTTACATTTGTACCTCATAGGGTGATATAACTTGTTAATAATCATGCTCCTCCATAATTTTACTTCGTTCTACGAGCATATGTAAACGAGTAGTTGATCAGAAAGAGCTTTCCATAATAGTCAATTTTCTTTTTTTTTTTAATTTTTGTTTTAATATCAATGCTCTGAAATTAATATCAATAGAATGGCAAAAATAAAAAAAAAATGCAGGAAGCTATAACCTTTAAAATATCCCACCATAAACTTCTTAAAAATGTCAAATAAGCATGTCACAATCAAGTTAAATCTAAATATTCACTGATCTTCCATTATTTGACTTGCGCGATAAGACTTAATCTGGAAGCGATTGGAATCATGGTTCGGCGGATCATACCCCCTGATTAGTGCGTTTTCCCACTTTCTCCTGCTCGTCGATATCAAATCTCAGATGGAATGATTCGCCACTCGAAAAAACCTATTCAATGACTCATGTATGAACTAAGTAAATAATACCTTCTATCTCTTTTTCGTTTTCCTTTTTTTCATCTTGTGTATGAAAGGTTGAACGAAACAGGTCAATGTACTTTTTCCGGTTGCCGAAAAAATGTGCAAAGATGATTGCGTGAATGTGCGAACCTTTGCTGTACGATGAGATCACAGAACGGAACCCGCAGTGGGATGTCATGCCGATGATATCCATTAGGAAGAAGTATAGGAATATGAATGGATGATGGAGCGGGAAAACAACTTTTCTTCTCCGTCGATAATGGATTCAATAGCTATATTAAAACGAAACTTTCCGTAGCATACAACTCATCAATGTAAAATTTCCTTAGTCATGAAATAATATAAATATTAGGGTGGTTCAAAAAATCGATTTTGCTCCACAGTGCTCATCTGATTCTTTACCATGTTCTGAGTGTCCTCTGAAAATTTGAGCTCATTTGGATTAAAACTGATTTAGCACAAGCCGTTTCAAGTTTGTATGCAAATTAGTATGGGGAAATTTATGTTTTCATTATACTGTTAATGACGCTTCCCCATCAAGCGCATGTTAAAAGAAAACCTACATAGCTAAAAGGAATACTCAACAGCTTTCACTCAGTGAAAACCGCATCTTAATTAATCGTTCCAATAATTAGTAATCGATTTTAAGACAGGTTGCGAATCTTTAGTCACGCAAAAAAAACCGAGGGGGGGAGGAGACAAAATAGATTTTAAATATTTGTATCGGCCTTATTAAAGAAATAAAATTCCGGAGGATTTTCAAAAAAAAAAATTGGAGGCGTTTTTTAAAGAAATTTGGGGTGGTTTAATGCAGGAATTTCCAAATACATTTTTGAAGGCATTCCTAAAAAAGAACCTGAATGGATTTTCGAAAATAATTCCTAAAGGAACTTTTGAGTTTTGAGGGTAAAATACTTGCCTGAAGAATTCCTAAAGGAATTTCTAGAGGGATCAATAAAGGTATTTTTGAAGGATTTTATGATGGAATTTCCGAAGGAATTCTCAAAGGGAATTACGAAGAAATTCCTAATAGAATTTCAGAGAAAATGCCAACTGGTATTTCTGATGTAATTCCTTAGTTTCTTCAAGAATTCCTTTGGAATTTTTTGCAGTAATTTAATCGCAATTTCCTCCAGATATTCCTTTGGAGATTCGTCCAGGATTCCCTAGGAAATTGCCTGAAAAAGTTCTACAAAAACTTCTCCGGAAACGAATTACAGAAAGTTCTTCGGAAATTTACCTCATGAATTACGTCAGAATTTCCGCCACGTATTCCTTTGTTTAACAAACCTTAGGACATTCGTTAAGTTTTGTTCTTTTGGAAATTCCTTTGAACATTTCGTAGGAAATTGCTTTTAGAATTGCTTCATAAAATCCTTTAGAAATTCTTTCGGATATACCTTCCGAAAATCATTCGCAAATTTCGACAGAAAATATTTTAGAATTCCTCTAAAAATTCCTTCAAAATTTCATTCACAGATTTCATCGAAAATATATTTAGTCTTTGAACGTTTGCTTCGAAATTTCTTCGGAAATTAATACGGAGGATTATTTTAGGAATTCCCTCGGATTTTTTTAGAAAAAAAAAAAACGTTGGAATTTTTTAGAAATTCCCCTAGGGGTTCCTTATCAAGTTCTTTGACAACTTTTCCTCAAATTTCCATAGGCATTCTTTCAGAACTACCTTAAACAATTCCTTGGGAATTTCTAGGGGTAATCCTTTGAAAATTCTTTGGTAACTTCAGGAAGAAGTTCTTGGACGTTTTCCTCAATGGTTCTTTCTAACATTACGTAACGCTAAATTTGGTAATTTTTGACCCCCACCCTCCCCATCGTAACACTTTTTGTATGGAAGGTTTATCTTTTTTTGTGTGGATCGTAAAGCTCGGCTTGACCCCTCCCTCCCCATTCAACGATACGTAATTTATGAAAGGCCCCCAATAATTCCGCCAAAACATTCTTCATTTCTTTTGATTTTTTTCGGGAATCTCTTCAGAAATAATTTCAAAGAAATTTCTTCCGAAATTGCTTTTGGGAACCATTCGGAAATTCTTCTAGGAATTTCCTAGAACATTTTTTCGAAATTTACTGAAAAGATTCTTCCTTCGGTTCCCTTCGGAATTCCTTCGGTTCCCTAATGTGAACTATTTTTGACGTTGGTGCTACCGGGCGAAATTATAAAATACCTATACATATAATAAGCAAGGCCTGCGTGCCCAAACGAGTCGACATTTAGCAAGAGCAAACAAGCTAGTTTAGTTTTGTATTTCTTCGGTGTGATTTGCGGGAAGTCAGTCAGTCGTCAGTCGATCAATAGTGAAGTTGGCCAAGTTCGGACGAAGTATTTTTACACTAAGTTCTTTCGAAAATTCCTTCAAAAATTTTGTCAGAAATGTCTTTATAAACTCTTTTCGCTATTCCCTCGGAGAGTTCTTTTTAAACCCCTTCGAAGATTTTTTCAACAGTTTCTACGAAAATGTTTTAGGAATTCTTTCGGAAATTATTTTCATTCCTTAATAAATACTCGAATGAAATCCTGAAAGAATATTCTATGGAGAGTCCTATCTGAACTCCTTCAAAGATTTTTCCAGCATTTTCTTCAGATTTTTTTAGGAATTCTTTCGGAACCTTTTTCATTCCTTAATAAATTTCCGAAATAATCCTGGAAGAATATTTTATGGTTTTACCTGTGGTTTTACTAAAGGAATTTCCCAACGAGAACCTTAATGGTTTTTGAAAAAATGCCAATATGAGTTTCCGCAGAATTTCTTATAGGGTTTTACATACGAATTTCTAATGAAACTTAGAAAAAAATCGTAGTTTCCTCCGGAAATTCCTTCAGGAACTCCACCAAGAACTTTTTTGGCATATTTTATCAACTTTTGAGGAAAATATTCAATTTGGTTGGTCATCGTGCCCCAGTCTTATTCAGCCAGAGCTCATTTAAGTTATGTTGATCATCTATTGAGATTTGTGCATACAAGAACGCGGCGTGGGTTTACAACACTGGTGGGGAATAAACTGTCCATTGTGGTTGTCATTAGTGGATTCCATCGTGAATGTCCTTCCAGGATCCAAGGGTCACAGCAGGTGAACGAAGTAGCACTCAAAATTCTCTAAATATACTAGATATGCAGCCGCTCAAACCCAATTGTATATGTAACTCAAAGAATAATAGTTAGAGTTTTTCTAAAATACAGATATATTGAGAAGTAAATCGACTGAAGTTGTCCAAAATCCTGAATTGGGAAAACTTTTGGAAAAAATATTACTAAATTAGTCCTATGACACCGAAGTCTAATTCTCAATACTGCTCAAAGATTACGAAAAGTGAAGCAGGATTCGTTGTTAAATTTTGATTCATCAAAATCAGAGAATAATAAAATAGTTTTAATTTAAATAACATTTTGAGATCAGGTACTTATTAGTGACGCTGGTAATTTACTATGGAATGTGCTGTTTGATGATCGACAAACATAGAATATTACAATTTTAATCCTCGATTTTTATACGGGCGATTCGTACCGTGTGAATCAAAACCGCGTGAATTCAAAAATCCGCCGTAAAATTGATTTTTTTAGCCATTGATTTTTTCATCCACGCCGGTTCACGCCGCCGCCGATAAAAGCCAACGGTGCGCCGCCGTGTGGCCGCCGTGTGGCCGCCGCCGCCGATTATATGACCGGCGCACAGGTCTAAGTACACTCGTAATTGAAGATTTTTTATCGCATATCCCCAATAAGCTACGTACAAATAAATGGCTGATACACTCAAGAGCTGAGAAAAAAATCCGATGATAACATTTTCAGATCATAGACCCAGGTTTGTTTTCCAGATGAATCTCGCACGCCTGACCCACCCGATTCATCAACACGTGCGCTGGGTGCTACGGCTTCACTTTCTATCCGAGAAAATGCCAATGGCGCCAACTGGGATCGAACCTAGACTAACAGCGAGAAGAGGCAGGATCGCTTAGTTCTCAAAATAAAAAAAAAGTGGGGAACTCAATTATTATCCTATCTTTTACTATAAAGGAATATTTATAAGATATCATTTAAAAGCTTTGTTTTATTATATAAGCCCTGGAATCTACTGAATAACAGAATCTTTCTTCTCGTCAGTTGAGCATTTTCCATTTTATGTTTGAGTTATCCGAAGACGTTTCTATTGGAGTAGGGTTTTCATAGTCCAAGTTTGCCTATTGGTGCTATCCGTCATGGCTCTAAGCTAAACGAAAACCAAGAAAACCCATAATCGAATTGATACGAATCCTTTTGATGTGGGCCGGATTGGAGGTACACGTGTACCCTTTTTCTCGCTATCATCAACATTCTCATCATCATCGTCTTCATCGCTATCAACCTTTCTAACGAATTACTTGGAAGCCGGTCAAGTTCACCGCAATTATTCGAACGAAAGCAGACGAAGCAGCTCCTAATTAGCTTCCTTAAAATACTGCGGTTCCTAAGAATATGGCAGATTTCGCCTAAATAAATACGCTCGCCGCCAGCCAGCTCACAATACAGATTGAACATTGCTCCGAGAGGAAAACTTTTAATTTGATTAAAGTTGTAAATCATGGAAACGCACATTACGTTACTCGGATCATGGCCACCCCACGGCCATGGTGGGAAATCGGAACGGAAAAACCTACCCCCAGATTGCTGGTGGAAACGCATTAACGACCGTTTGGCTCCCTCGGGTGCCATTTATGACACGTCCGCCGCCGACCTGTGCTTTGGTTCGAAGCGAGGTTTGTTTGGAAGACATTTACTCCTCGGTGTGGTGCATCTTTTATGGTTCATTGTTCATCGGCAGCCGCTCCGCCCCGTGGAAAAGAGGTTAAGTCGCTGCTTTCCTACTCACAGCAAAATTGACTTGTATGGCTGTTGGTTGCAGGAACGAGGGGGTTTAATGAAAATACAATCGGCTATTCTTGGGTGCTGCCCTCTGCTACAGCAGCACGCTGGAGAAGTTTTGCTACCAGGTTAGGTTGGTTACTTCATGTTTAAGATATATTACGAGCTCGTGAGCGAATGATTATAATTTTAATTAAGATTTCTTGATCCCTTGACACGAGAACTGCGGGTTTGGCGGCCATGAAAGTTGTTGGATGCATGGTGTTTATTAAAGAAAATTTAATTCACTTCAGTGGGTATGTTCTTCTTATTTCAAGCGGTTGTTCATAGCTTTTTACAATGTAATAAGTGTGGCCTTTCAAATAGCCATTCTAACCGAGCAATAATCACGTCTCGGATCCATTTCCGTCTCAATCGATCGTATTTTCTTTCGTTCTACTATCGACCTATCGCCACATTGCACAAATGTTTATTATTTGGATTACAAACGGATGCCCCAGCTGGTGGTGGCAGTGGGCAACACAGCAGCTCGGAAAAGCCAGATTGGCGACGACAGAGCCTGTGGTTTGATTAGAGTTTACAAACACTGGACTCGATGTAAACGGACATACAACACCGGGCCAGGAACGTGCCCAGCAAGTGCTAATTGCATCTCTCAGTAGGACATCGTCAAATCGGTTTGATACCGTCGTTGTCAATGTCGTTGAACAGATGGTGATTGATCTTTTGAATCTCTATTTCATTCATCAGGGTTCGGATTGTTTTCCATCCATTTCAGATAGTGTTTACGCAAATAAGTTTAAAAATAGCTAACGCTTTGCTTACTTTTTCTCAATTCTAGGTGTTTTGGAATCGATTGATGGGAGTCACGCGAACACAGCCAAACCATCGTTCGCAACACATTTGAAGGTAAGGTCGTCCATTGGGCATGGATAAAAACTTCCTTTCCATTAGACTGTCTAATTAATAGGTTTGGAATGAATTGAAATCGACATCGATTGGTTCGTTGTTTATTCTCTATAGGCATCTAGCAGGAGTAGCACCTAGTGCCATTTTCGACACACGAAATCCTACGCTCCCTCGCGTTGTAGTGGTTAGGCCAGTTAGCTTAAGATAACGACTGAGAAGGTGGATTTTTACACAGTTCAATGTTATTACAATCCAGTTAATCAAAATTAAATTATGCATGTTTGATAAATATTGGTCAATGATATTTTTTTGGAAGTTGGAAGTTCTGTTTTTAAATGTTTTATTTTACATTATTGTGGAAATTATTTCATAGGGCATATCAATTCAGGCTTAGGGTACGGTTTAAGAGTATGTGATGTGACACTTTTTCATGTCGAAATGGAACTAAACTTCGAAATGAAACGAAATCATTCGATATTTTACGAACGAAACAATCCTTATTTCAATTGAAAACACAATTAATGTGTGTTGTCTATTTTCAAACATTTATGCTTTGTCGTAGAAGGTCATATTAATTTGATTTCATAATTTTATTGAATCGATATGACGAAATCGAAATACTCAACTGTGCATCAGTTAAGCAGTTGCTGAGACGATGACGGCGATTGGTTGTGGTGGGCTGGGTCAACCATTAGTTACCGACGGATATGGAAGCTAGAAGGTTGGTCGCGTTGGGTATGTAGGCTGGAGTGACTATCGTCCATCGTCATCGATGGCAGGCACATCGGCCGAAGTCAAGTACCTGTCCAAGTCCAATATTGCTCCCTCACGGAATGAAATGGAGTCAAGTTGACGACGTCGTTGGTGCAATTCGATCCAACGATTCGTACGTTCCATCGAGCGTTAGTAGCGGTGACTGAGTGCGGCTGGGCGGTTCTCTTACGAGATGGTAAAACGACACTACTGGGTTGGTTGGAAGGTCCTTGAAATCACTAGACAGACCATGACTTATTCTTCAAGGCAGTGTTGTTTATGCTTGATTTGGAGAGGTTAGTGTTTCAAAGTTCATCTACAATAGATTTATTATAGAAAGTCTATAACTGCTGACAAACTCTGTGAGGAGATTTCATTCAATGTTCTGGTTTTTAATTTTTATGCAACTCAAATAGTTTCGATTGATTAAAATTCAAATGTACTCACGATCTCAACATTACAGCCTTGCATACCAATCAAATTTTCTACACAGTTGCAACTCATAGTTGCATAGCTTAAAATACCTGGTTCCGAATTGCGTGAGTTTAGTCAACCGAATTCCGTGACTTTTGGTCCCATTTGCGAGGAGGGCGGCGCCACTTAGACTGCAGCACCTGGTCGTTCCCCACCCCATGCCTAAGAGCTACTTCCAAAGCATTAAGTTCGGCTCGGTGGTTTCTGCAGTGTGTAGTGCAATAGTTGGAAACCGCACACGACATCTTTGTTCTCATGCTGGCTACTTAGCAGCAACCCTCCAGCTTGATAGCCGTGCTATGGCGATGTGGAAGGAACGGTTTCTAAGTGCCGCCCCTTCCTTCTTTATGACTCATGAAAGGCAAGCTTTTACGCCAAGTTTTATTTATGCAGTGCTAAATTACTTTTACTTCCTTCACCTTATTGGCATGGCGGCGGCGGGCGTGCACAGCTGGGTCTCCACATACCTACTTGACACCAACACCGTGGACTTGAACTGCAGTTCAGCCGTTGGATATGTGGACTTTTTTTGCTCTTTATTTCATGCAATGCATATTCTGAGTGATGAATCATGAGATGAGATTTTTTTTGTTCCGTGTTGCTTCGAGAGTATGTTGCATAAATTTAAAAGCATATACTTTATGTTTATTATAGTACTGGTGATTCACAACATGATGTAAAATTATCATTTAATGCCTTTATTTCTTTACATTTTGATACCTGAAGTATTTAAAAGCCAAAAAAAAATTTATTTTTTTAGCCCAACTCCTTTAATCGAGCAAATATTATTTGCCAGTAATTATGTGCAACGTATACGCTGCTGCTTACGCTGTTAAGTGAATATCCATATTATGACTGTCATATGTGATCTCTTGTGTAAATGTTATAAAACATCTTGATAGTTAATCAGAGTTTTTGAACCAGTTTTGCTTATTCCACCAAGTCAGCTGCTGGAACTAAACATTTGGATATGTGTTATAGACTTAACTAATCTTCTTTTTTTTCTTTTAAATATAAAAATGATTTTACAATTCCTGTATTGCCTCAAATACAACTCATGAACGGATGGACCGGATGGCAAGATTTACTCACTGATCGATTCGTTTCGGGTTTGTCCATACCATTGTAAAAAATACAACGGTTTCATGAGTTCTGAAGAAAACCGTCAAGCTGTAACTGAAATCGATCTAGAGTGCGACGCTTCAATCATCTAAATGATTGACAGATCGAAAATAAAATCCGAGGGAGGTCGAGAAGGTTCGCATAGTATTTCATTCATTTATTTAGTCAAGTGAATCAACAATTTGACGCCACAATACACGCTCGCCAAGTCGTTTTGCACCTGGTCTGCCCACCTTGCTCGTTGTGCTCCACGCCGTCTCGTACATGCCAGATCAGAAGCGAACACCATCTTTGCAGGGTTGCTGTCCGGCATTCTTGCAACATTTCCTGCCCATCGTACCCTTCCGGCTTTAGCTACCTTCTGAATACTGGGTTCGCCGTAGAGTCTGGCGAGCTCGTGGTTCATTCTTCGCCGCCAAACACCGTCTTTTTGCACGCCGCCAAAGATGGTCCTAAGCACCCGTCCCTCGAATACTCCGAGTGCTTACAAGTCCTCCTCGAGCATTGTTCATGTTTCATGTCCTTAGAGGACTACCGGTCTTATCAGCGTCTTGTACATGACACATTTGGTGCGGTGGTGAATCTTTTTCGACCGCAGTTTCTTCTGGAGCCCGTAGTAGGCCTGACTTCCACAGATGATGCGCCCTCATATTTCACTACTAACATTGTTATCAGCCGTTAGCAAGAATCCAAGATAGATGAATTCCTCGACCACCTCGAAGGTATCCCCGTCTATCGTAACACTGCTTCCCAGGCGGTTCCGCCCACAAGCATGTACTTTGTCTTCGATGCATTCACCACCAGTCCAACTTTTGTTGCTTCACGTTTCAGGCGGGTGTACAGTTCTGCCATCTTTGCAAATGTTCGGCCGACAATGTCCATGTCTTGCGCGAAACAAATAAATTGACTGGATCTGTTGAAAACCGTACCCCGGCTGTTACACCTGGTTCTTCGCATGACACCTTCTAGCGCAATGTTGAACAACAGGCACGAAAGTCCATCACCTTGTTTTAGTCCCCGGCGCGATTCGAACGAACTGGAGTGTTTGCACGAAATCTTCACACAGTTTTGCACACCATCCACCGTTGCTTTGATCAGTCTGGTAAGCATCGCAGGGAAGCTGTTTTCGTCCATAATTTTCCATAGCTCTACTCGGTCTATACTGCCGTATGCCGCCTTGAAATCAATGAACAGATGGTGCGTTGGAGCCTGGTATTCACGGCATTTTTGAAGGATTTGCCGTACAGTGAAGATCTGGTCCATTGTCGAGCGGCCGTCAACGAAGCCGGCTTGATAACTTCCCACGAACTCATTCACTAATGGTGACAGGCGACGGAGGATGATATGGGATATAACTTTGTAGGCGGCATTAAGGATGGTGATCTCTCGAAAGCTCTCATACTCCAGCTTGTCACCTTTCTTGTAGATGGGGCATATAACCCCTTCCTTCCACTCCTCCGGTAGCTGTTTAGTTTCCCAGATTCTGGTTATCAGTTTGTGCAGGCAAGTGGCCAGTTTTTCCGGGCCCATCTTGATGAGCTCAGCTCCGATACCATCCTGACCAGCTGCTTTATTGGTCTTTAGCTGTTGGATCGCATCCTCAACTTCCCTTAACTAAAGGTGGGGGCTGGTTAGCTTCCATCGTCCACTGAACTGACGTGGTCATCTCCTCTGCTGCCTTGACTTTCACTGCCTGTACTCTCAGCGCCATTCAAATGTTCATCGTAGTGCTGCTTCCACCTTTCCTTTCGATCGCCACACGTTCGTCCATCAAGATGCTTCCATCCTTATCTCTGCACATTTCGGCTCGCGGCGCGAAACCTTTGCGGGATGCGTTGAGCTTCTGATAGAACGTGTTTCTTAAGAACGGCACAGCTGTTTCATCTCCTCGCACTCCGCTTCTTCCAGGTGGCGTTTCTTCTCCTGAAAAAGGCGGGTCTGCTGTCTCTGCTTCCGTCTATAACGTTCCACGTTCTGCCGGGTACCTTGCTGCAGCGCAACTGCCGCGCTGCGTCCTTCTCCTCCAGAATCTGTCTGCACTCCTCGTCGAACCAATCGTTCCGTTAACTTCGTCCCATATACCCGACGTTGTTCTCCGCTGCGTCGTTAATAGCTGCTTTGACTGTATTCCAGCAGTCCTCAAGAGGGGCCCCATCGAGCTCACCCTCTTCCGGCAACGCTGCCTCGAGATGCTGCGCGTATGCAGTGGCGACATCAGGTTGCTTCAGTCGCTCTAGGTCGCACCGCGGCGGTCGTCGGTACCGAACATTGTTGATGAAGGATAGTTTTGGGCGCAGTTTAACCATCACCAGATAGTGGTCAGAGTCGATGTTAGCGCCACGATATGTCCTGACGTCGATAATGTCGGAGAAGTGCTGTCCATCAATCAGAACGTGGTCGATTTGTGATTCTGTCTGCAGTGGTGATCTCCTGGTGTACCGATACGGGAGGATGTGTTGGAAATAGGTGCTGCGAATGGCCATATTCTTGGAGGCAGCGAAATCAATTAGTCGTAGGCCGTTTTCGTTCGTCAGCCGGTGTGCGCTGAACTTCCCAATAGTCGGTCTAAACTCCTCCTCTTGTTAGACAGAAGCTAACAAGCTAACAGCCAGTCTCGGTAACAGTGACTTTCATTCACTGCCCGAGCCATCCCCAGAAAAGATGTACGGCAAAGACCGGACGCTTCGATAATTTAATTATTCTCAAATGGCCCTCGCATACTTCAACACCTTTCAACCATTTTCACAAACAAACCAAACCCCCCCTTCCCTGTCAGCATACGACCATAGTTCCCACCGGGGTTGGTTACCCGATCTTCCCTAAGGTTGCTCGTATCCCGGCCAGCACCACGGGGAGGTAGGGATAGGAGTTGCTGGGTAAGAGGCTAAGGACCGCGAGATGGGGTCTATTTTATTCCTTCAGGTACGCGAAGTACCAATGGTACGTTTTACCCAGCATTTGCCGAGCCACTTTGGCAATTATACTACTCAAATATCCACGGAAAAAAGAGGAATAATACTTTATTAAATAGGCAATGATTTGTAATAAATTCAAGAATTTTGTAGAATAACGACTTTTAGGGGAAACAGTGTTCCAGTGCACAAAAATAACTTTGACATGGTCAAAAAGTGGGTGGAATGAATCGCAATGTTCACAAGACTCGTAGAGCACACCAAAAGCTTCCGTATAGAGGTTGTTGCCATGGTTTTCGGCGTTTATATCTCTTGTTAGATTTTTTTTCAAAATTGAAAATAGCCCAAAAACACTAAATCGACTTGAGCCACCTCGAAATTTTATCCAAATTAGCTGAAAATTTGAAAGGAGGCTTATTTTAGCATAAGAATTGTGATTCTGGGCATAAAATGATGATGGGCACACCGGTGACCAGGTACTACGAGGGAAAACTGTGACTAAAAAGGTTAGGGCACTACAGATGAGGTATTGGAGTCATGTCTTGAGAATGGAGGATAGTCATCTACTCAAACTAGCAGCTAAGTACAAAAAAGGATATAGGAAGGTAGGAAGACCGGCATTTACTTGGTTAGATGTTATTCAACAAAACGTTGACAGGTTCGGAGACCTGACCATAGAGGAATGGGAAGAACTAGCACAAGACAGAGAAAAGGTTAAAAATAAAATCAATGAGATATACGACATTGCAGAATCCACCGATTCAGATTAGCTGAAATAAACTTCAAAGCTTTGACATAGTTCTTTATACATATAACATGTATACGTTACCTTGTATGAATGAAGATTGTATGTGAATAAATGTATGAGAAAAATCGTATTTGAATATTTTTTATCTCTTATCAATCGAAAGGTAAGTCTAATATTATAAAACATATATCCGCTTTATCATAGTATAAAACATATATTATGCTCTATATTGTTGTATAGAGTTCCTTGAACCAACCCTCCCTCATTGACACTAAATCCCATTCCCGTAATGTTTATGAAGGTAGTATGGGTTCCCTGCATCTTCTAAGTAAACATTGAACTAACATTCCTTTCCCTTCCTTTACGATTGTAAGGACGTGGCCAGGTGTACAATGTGATCTGGTTGTGTGTACTTTGCCGGATAGGGAAAAGAATTAATCCCAAATTCTTTTCTGCGACACAATACGGCAGATTGCTCATAGCGTATTAACAGTTGATCATTGCACAGCCACCCACGATTTGTGCAATCGTATATGCTATGCTATGCTAAGAATTGTGATTATGGGCATACCGGTTGAATTTTTGATACTTTTTGAAAAACATGAAGAGGTCCACTATAAATGTAGACCAAGAATCAGAAAGAATAAATTTTGGCTGTTACGCCGTTTTCAAATGTTGGTCTAGTGTTAGTGTCAAACTTTCTATAGCATCCGCTATTATGGTGAGCGTGGAAAGCTGGAATTTGACGTGTGGAATTTCATATCTGTGAGTAAATTAATTACCATAAAAAACAACAACGCCCTTGCACCAATTGCAAGAATCAGTGACGCGGTCTGAATGTTCCATTTTTGTCTTAATTATAGGGTCGTCTATTATTTTAAATATTTCTATTACGAGCTTCGCATCATGGCAATGTTTTGCTGGTCATTTTGTATAAAAAGTAAATGCTTTTCAGGATGCTCAATACATTTCTATTGTAAACAAGCTTTCGAAGGAATTTATAAACAGCTATAGTCTCAGATGCACTTTTGGATTGCTGCTTTGTGTATGCACTACTCTAAACAACCTGATACTGAATGTTTTAATTTCAAAATGATCAATATGACCTATCGATTATTCTGAATAAAACAACTATTACCTTTATTCTCGTTGCTAAACTACAGACTGTGAAGACAGCTATCATCCTTTGCTATTGCAAACGTCCACGATTTTTCATGTTTTTCACACCTATTAAGTGAACGAACGAACAGCAAACCACAATACAATAACAATACGAGTCAATACCTACATGACTGGGTGCGATGCAAATTGGTCTCGGAATATTTACAATTTCATTCACCAGCTCCTCGTTGAGGTTAGTGACTGATTGACTCACTAACTCGGTTCAAGTGGTACAATAAATATGAACGGGCTCGGCTATCTATCCACGTTCACCGTCATGGAACCACTTACCGGATGCTGTGCTTGCCGGATAGACATCAGTTGCTTAATGGTCGAATAGTTAATCCCGTCGTCGTATGATGAGAAATTCGATTGGAACAATATGTCGGCCACTTCAGAGAGTCAGCGGGAAGCGAATCTATCGGACATGGCAGTTGGCAATATTGGTCCTATTAATTTGCGATTCTCTTCCAGTAGAGACGGTAGCTATCAGCGCGAACAGTACGACAGAAATCTGGAACGGCGAGCCGTGTCGTGGCAAAGGTGGTTCAACGTGCTCTCGCTTCTCATTGAAGATGATGGGAAAAATATTGTACCTTCATGTAGTGAACGCGAAATTCATACGAGATTGAAGAATCCGCCCGTCTCACTCGTCCAAATAAAGCGTGGTGGGGCAAAATTTATGGCAGCATGGACTGTTAACCTTTTGCGCAATTTATTTTTAGCGATACCGAACGCCATTTGGAAGTGGATGCTGCGCTGTGCTCCGGGCCGGGCGTTGCACCTCATCCATAAATCATGTCCAATAATCTCTCCAGAGGGAACTTTTGAAAATATTGGATTGTGAATTAACAGAAGTATCGATGAGCGTTCATCGATATACGCGCTTTATTACACTACAAAGCGAAAGGGGGAAATATGTATTTCAACACGAGTTGTACTTGTAATCAATAAGGCTTAACGAGTTGAATGGAAACTGTTTCTTCCCTATTTTCCTTATGTTCTTCATTCTGATATTAACAAGCGTATTGCAAATTATATTTGGTTATACTTTCAATGTTCAACCGTCGAGTTTAGTACTCTCCATTTAATTCCACTACGTCTTGTTATCTTGAGAGATACGTATTTCGACCACAACTGTGTGGTCGCCTTCAGTGTCTCATACTTGACTCGATTTTCAATGATGCAAATGTGAACACAAATACAAAAATTTCCATAGTAGTGTTCGACAATTACTGCGATATTGTATCGTTAAGAAAGTTTAATTTACTGCACAACAGTAGAATCTATCTTGCTTATCTGTAGTAAGCTGGAAATGTTCGTGGGGAGGATTGACAAACGATTTACAAAATCAACCAAAATGCAAATGTTACAAACATACGATCATGGGCCGTGTAGTATGAACTCATCAATATTGGGCACCTTGGCAATTGATATTACTCGAGACAGTTTTTTTCCTTCATTAATGAAACTTTGAGTCCAAAACTGGATCATCTCGTCTCGAGGATGTTTTTCTAGAAACATTAGTGACATTGATAAGAGTTACATAGATAAAGCAATGTTTATATTGTCGGAGACGAGCCAGCCTCGGGCTGAAAGTAGAGATAAAGACAATAAAACAAATGTTTATATTGTGAAAACGTCTTATTTAAAAGTAGGCCAAACCTCATCTATGTTATCAGAAAATGTCTATGGTCAGTTAACGAACCACGACATATTTTTCGTCAGCAAGTACTGAGCGTTCATTGACATTTTTCTTTTTTACATTTTAATTAAATCAGTAGGTAGGTACGCGTTATCAGCGCATATTAATTAGATCCGAATCTCATCAACATCGCTTCATCGTTGTAGCAGAATCGATGCAAAAAAGTCAATATTCCACAATCTGCTCTCAGCTACCACGACTGAGTGTAACGAGAGAAGTAGTGCAACATATAGCTATCTACGGATTTTGCATTATGTAATATCTGATGTCAAGCAAGTTTGCTAGATGTGTTTTAAGTACAATGACAATGACAGCCTTCCACTTATTACCATGACAATGAAACTTTTAATGAAAAATTAGCAAAATCCACCCAGTGGTGAAAACGTTTTCTAGTTTTAAAAAAAGTTGATGTCAAAAACAAAAACGCTTTCAATCATTTTTCAAATTATGTTTTCTATCAAATGTAGCTTGTTGTGAGTGAATCGGTCAAATATGAATGTAAAATGTTGCTCTTTACGACAACAAAATCAAGTCACTTTTGGAGGGAATATGATATATTTCCGGAAAATTTAGTATTATATTTAAGCATGCTTCAATTTATGTAAGTTGAATTGATTTTGGATGGAAAAAGAACAAAATGTGCGAGGTGTCAAATTTTTGATAGCTGCTGTTTTATTCTTTATTTTGAATTGATCTCTCAAGTAGTCATCCAATGACGAACATAGGGGTCACTGTTTTGATAGTTTGCAAATAGGATACTAGGAATCTGAAATATATCTGTACAGCATAGAGCATTTCCTGTGTTAACCACCTTCATTTAACTGATGTCATAACCATGATAGCATTAAGCGAAGTCAAAGCTGGTAACACAAAATTTTCGCATTTAAAATTATTCGTCTCCTGGAACGGTCTTCTGAAGCTCTTCCTAGTAGACCTGTGCGCCGCCGCCGCCGTCAAAATAAATCGGCGCGCCGCCGCATGCCAATTGTCTACGCCGCCGAATATTTTTTACCACGCCAATAGCTATGGAAAGACTATTGCAGCAGTAGGTTGCAAATGCTTTTCATAGTTAAGATCTGTTTTAGTTATTATCTAGCCATTCCTAAAAATGGGATCCCTGATGTAAAAACGTATATTTACACAAACATCATAGGGGTGATTCAACTATGACGTCCACTACTTTTTGAGATTTGTAGACCCCCTCCCTCTATCTCGCTTTTTTATATATCTAGTATACGTACTGTCACAAAATCTTAGAACCCCCTAAAACCTGTGCCGTCATTGTAGAACGACCAATACTATACTTTGTCAACATTGTTCATGTGTTCAATGGTTGATTTGAAATTCATCTGTGCTACGCGATTTTGCCAAGAGAGGCGCTAGCATTCAATCGCTTTGACATTCGATTAGTGTACATGCTGCTGAATGTTTTCTGCTTCAATGACGAAGACGATGATGATTCATATAGAAGTATGTGTTGCAGAAGTAGCAATCGTCAAACGGAAATCAATCATCGACAACGGATAATCAACGATTCTGATAAAAGCTGGTAGTAGTGTTTCCTGCAATACGAATGACAATAATTTTTGGAGAATTTCCTGGGGGAATTACTTGAGGAGCTCCAGAGGAAGTCCTCAGAGTACTTCTGGAATTATTCTCCAGGAAACTTTTTCAGGAATGTCGGGAGGAATTTCTATTGGATTTTCCAGTGGAAGTCCTAGGGAAACCTCCTGATCAATTCTAGAACAACTTCAGCAAAAGTCCTTGGGGACTTTCCAGAGGAATTTCTTCATTTATTTGTTTTTCCAGGAATGCCAGATGAAACCTCCGGCGGCACTCCGCAAACAAGCAGAGAAATGACTGATGGATCCTTCGAAAAAAATTCTACTGTATCTCCGGAGGAATTCTTCAAAGTAAACTCCTGGGGAAAATCCGTAGTAATTCCTGAGGAAATGCCCGGAGAAACTTGTGGGGGTTTTTCCTAAGGAATTCCTGGGAGAATCATTTGAGTTTCTGAAAGAATTCCGGGTGTAATTTTAGGAGGAATTCCTGTCTGCTTCCAGAGAAATGTCTGTAGACGTTTTCCAGATGATTTTTTATTTATTTATTCACTTATTTATTTATTGCTTTCCATTAACTTAAGACAATGTGGTTAAATTCCGGAAAGATTCCTGGGGAAGTTTCCAGAGAAACTCCTGGGTGGATTCCGGGGTAAATTTCTGATAATATTCATGACAATATTCCTGAAAACCCTGGGAGAACTTCTCCGGTGGCATTCTTGGTGGAATTTCCGAATGAATCTCTGAAAGATTGTCTGAAGAAATTCCTAGCCGAAAATCTAATAAATCCCGTGAAATTCTTTTGAAAACCTCCTGTGCAATTTTAAAAGGAGTTTTGAACGACTTTTAAGTGGAACTCTTGGGGGAATTTTCAAAGAAATAGCTTTATTCATTTATTTTTCCAATGAATGCCATAGGCAATCACTGAAAAAATTCCATAAAACAAATTTCTAAAGGAGTCTCCGGAGGAATTCCTTAGGTATTTTTGAAGGAACTTCTGGGGGAAACGGTATTGGAAACGACTGGAAATAGTTTTTATGTAGAAATTTTGGCTATCTCAGTCTTTAAAACCATTAAACGATTAGCGTTTTACTCTGCCGACGTTTCGAACATTGGATGTGGTATTTTCAAGGGAAAAATTGGCTAATCGTTTTTGTCCTAATTTACAGAACGACATGTAAATTAGGACAAAACGATTGGCCATTTTCCCCTTGAAAAATGCCACATCCAATGGCCAAAACGTCGAGAGTAAAACGCTAATCGTTTAATGGTTTTACAGACTGAGATAGCCAAAATTTCTACATCTGGGGAAACTTTAGAAGAATTCTCAGGCAAGTTTCAGCTGTAAATCCTGGTAAACATTCGGAGGAATTTATTGGGAACCTCCAGAAAAACCTTCAAGGGTTATTTTAGAAGAAAAAAAACAGCCAGAAAACCCTGCGGAAACTACGGAGTAACTCCTGAACTTTTGGGTGAACTCTTCACAAGAACTCCTTAATGAATTACCGGAGGAACTCTTGTGAGAATGTAGAAAAATATGTATGAGAAATTCTTGTGTGGTTTATGGCGAGGGAACTTCTAGAACATCTCTGAAATAATTTTCAGAGGAATTGTGGAATATCTTAGCATTAGCCTAATGGTTGCTGTAAACATTTTCGGAGGACGTTGGGAAGGGGGATTTCAAAAGAAATCTCTCTAAGAATATCTGGAGAAATCCCTTAAATCCCAGAGGAATGCCTGAGGTATTTTTTTTTTAGAGAAATTGGAGGGAAAACTTCCGGGGGAATGCTCAGGTGAGTTTTAGGTGGAATTCCTGAGAAACATCCGGAAGTTTTCCTAAGGAATCTCCGGGATACTTTCCGGAGGATCGCAGCAAGCATCGAACGCGCGCGGATGTGTTTTTCATTTTAGCTGTCTAATTTTTTGTTCCTATTTTTCCATTCGGCCGGTGATAGTGATAGTGATAGTTTAACGTGATTCGGCTGAAAAGAAGTTTTTTATGCATAAAATCGCTAGATTTCAAGTGTGCGATGAAGGACACTCCTCGGCCCTTTCGAAAATCGTTAGTGTCAACAAGTGTTCTTCTGTTTGTCCGCAACTTGAATGATCTGTGCTGAAAAAAACGAGGCATTTCGGCAAAACCTTGGCAGAACCTTGCTCGGCAACCATTACCAAGAAAGAGTGGAACATCGTGAATTTGGTGAGATCTTCCAATTATAGTTTTAATATCCTGGGCTGGGTCGATATCCAGAAATGGCCCCTTATTTGGACTATTGGATGCATTGAATTACATTCATTTTTTCCGTTCTGCTTCCGTCAAATTTTTCGTACGTACCTAATCAACATTAAACTTATATCGGTCATATTTGTAAAATTAACCGTTGTGTGGCCGGCAAAAAAAAACATCTTTTACAGGCCGGAAAGGTATTCGGGTACTCACAAAACTAAAATATTTCAGACAATTTTCAACCGATCTACATAATTTTGGTAACAATTTAAAACTTCTTCTTCTATCAAGTTGTTATGGGGATAGACCAATTCGGTCAATCTGATTTCCGGGAATCCCGGATTTCTAGGAACATGTTCTACTTAGATGATATTGATCATTGATTTCGGTAGGTAATCCGCAATACGGGTATCATACTTCTTGAAATTTCATCAGCACATTGATCTTTTTTGTTTTGGGTCCTCAGAAGTGGAAATAAAACAAAAAAGAAAATAAGTCGATGTTTTGTGGTTTTGTACCACGTCACACACCAGTAAGCAAATGCTGTCCTAAAAAACATATTCCTGGATCACCGTGAATGCCAACTCCCCAAGCAAATTATATGTGTTTTGACAGTGTTTTGATACTACTACGACAGTATTTAACAACCAAAAATACATTTAAAAAACAAATCTTACAACTGTATTGTATTGATATGTAAGATTTTGGTGCGGCGTTTGTATTAGAGTCTTCTCCGGCATACGGGTTTTGTACGGATTTTTGTGCAGAACTGTGTTAAAATTTGCCGTCCGCTGATTGGTTGTATGTTTTTAAAATATTGACATACCAATGAACTAATCAGTTTTGGAATGTAATATTGTCGTAATTATTACCTTTATATTGTTGAATAGAAATCGACTAGTTCAGAATAGGCATAGACAATAGCTTTCTGTGAAAGATTGATTGTTTGGATTCGAGTTGAGAAAATAACTATCGAGTACCTGAAAAATATCGCAGCAGTTTAACGGAATCACTAATAAATAATCACTCGCCACGAACGAATGATAGTTTGAAATCACGTTGGAACACAAAGATGTAATTCATAATAACCGTAGGTGGTCAACCCAAAGTACAAATAAACAAAGTCTATCGCTAAGATATTGATTATTGTTCCTCGCGTTAGATGAATATAAAACAATCACACTAGCAAACACAGTTGAAAGATAAATTAACAATAGCTCTACCGGAGCAATTGATTGTCTGCCCTTACGTTGGGTGAACAATGACAAAATACGTCGTAACTGATCTATACTTTGTTCTCGCGTCAACATGAACATGCTAGTTGCTTAGATTACATCACTTACCAAGGTGAATCCTGATCTAAGTAATGACACTTTCTCTCCCTACTTACAATACTCCTTCCCGTAACAATCGTAGAGATGCAGACGATTCGTCGGTCTCTAAAACAACGGTTATTACATTAACATTCCTTCCCTTCCCTCGATGATCGTAAGGACGTGGCCGGCGCCGTTATTGACCCATCCAAAGTTGAGCTTTCGGAACGTGCACATTGAGGATGGGTTACTAATTCCAAGTCCCATCTGTTGGTTCCCTGTGCAATTCCGCTAGTTCTGGTCAATCACGGAGTAGCAACTACGAATTGTACGGTCATCTCATGCTCATGCTCATGCTGGAATCTCCGGGATACTTTCCGGGGATTTCCAAGGGAGCTTTTCCTGGGCGAACTTCTGGATGAACCCCTGAAAAACTTTTAGGAGGAACTTCTGGAGGAATCTGCATGAATCTGGGTGAACTTCCGAAGTGATCGTTGAGGACATCTTTATAGGGATCCCTGGAAAAATTTCCGGATGAATTTCCGAAACAATTTCTGGTTTGAAGCAATGTCGAAAGTTATTAAGAACTTCATTGAGGAATTTTCGAAGGAAACCACGAAACAAATCTTGAATGAGTTTGAAGGGAAGTTTCTAATCAAAATCTTTGTGGACTCCTAACAGAATATCCTGAAGGGTTGTAAGGGGGAATGTTCATGGAATCCTTAGTATTACTTCTGGTAGAACTCCTGGATGAATTATGGAAGAGGATGTTTGGAGGATTTCATTAATAAATTTACGTTAAACTAAACGTAAACTAATGCTTATTGCTTTTTTAACGATTTCTAAAATGATTGTCTTGTGTAATCTACTAATATCATTACTATTACAGTGAACTAATTGGGTTTTCTTTAGTTATGGTGCTTTTTTAGATTTGAGCTTGCTGATTGGGGTGAGAAATAAATAAAAAGCAGCCAAACGTCAAAATGTCAGGGACGATGCATTCAGGACTGTTCAGTTTATAAAGAGGACACATTGTAACGTCGATGTTGTTTAAACCATCAATCTTCTGAGAAATCTGTTTTGTTTCGTTGAATATATTATCTGACCCTTTAGACATGAAATCCAATCATCAACGAAACAATTCTAAATAAGAAATTTGCGATATTTATAACAATCCCAATTTATTGGATTTTCAACAGCTTAAATCTTCTGGATGATTTTGTTGGCATCGCGATTTACATTTTGTATTACAACTGTCAATTTTACTTATAAAAAATGTGTTGGGAAACTTATGTTTACGCGAAATTCGAGAAGCTTTGACTAGGCTCCATTTTGTTGGATTTAAACTGTTTTATCTATTTTCTAAAATTACAGTTGATTGGCAGTGTATTGTAATATACGATAAAGCAAACTCTATCAAAATTGACCAATCTGTCTGTTTTATATCATCATGTGAAAGTGTCCTCTCAATAAACTGAACAGTCCTAATGGCGCGAAAATTATTCCTTGACCCATTGCACCACAAAGTAAACAACATTTACGCTTGTCAAAACGCCCCAAATTAACGAACGACAATCGTTAGTTGGGGTGAGCCCCAATCATCAATCACGTAGTACTATTTCCGTAAATGCTTCAAAAACAAAACATTATTTTAAAATGTTTAGTTGCTTTTTAAAAATCAATACATCTTACACTGAGAATTTTTTTTTTCTTTGAACAAAAAATAGGTCGGCCCGATCCACGCCATCGCCTCGCCGATTGGAGACGGCGTGAGGCTGACGCTGCCACGCCGCCACCGCCGACAATTTTTCAATCGGGGCATAGGTCTACTTTCTTGGTTTTACAGCTTAGTCACGATGCATTTTGTGAAGTATCACGTTGAAGATACTATCGGTTACTGTTAAGATTGACATCGGCAAAATTTTGTCGAAATTCACTTTGTTTAAAATTGTTGATAAAACTGAAAGCATCGGACGCAGACACTCTTCAAGTTTTCTGTCCTCTTTCTGAATCTTGGTCCATGGACTGGACACCGAAGATGTTACGGGTTTTCGGAGGGATTGTTGAAAATGCATTTTTTTTCTACTCGTCTTCATTTAAATTTTATTTGTGTGATTTTTATCATTTTCAAGCTTTTTCCAGAAACTGTAACTCACCTTCCGAGCAATGCTGACTGCAGAACGAGAAACCATCCAAAATATACAGAGACATGACCATTTCCATAAAAATTGTATCGGGAACTTGGTCATACAGCTAGAATCAACGTCACGCTCCCAGTGCATCCGGGACTTGTTATTGGTTTGCGAATGACTGTAGTCCTGAAAATGCCTAGACTGTAGTTTTGTTAATGTCTCTTTAGTTATCGTGTTGCTAAAACATGAAATGTTTTCACATAGCCGGTGTCCGTGGACCGTTCAAATATTTAGAGCGAAGAAAGAAAACTAGAATAATTTCTGCTTGCGATTGTTAAAGAAATTTTGCTTTCTGTCTTACTCCTGTATATCGGAATAGAGATTTGCAACAGAGATGTGTTGTCGTTGACTTCCTAACAGTTCGCGGACTCGCTGGTTGAGTACAATATTAAGGAACACGCGCGTATGATCGGTATGTAGACCTGTGATTGGATTAATTGGGATATTCCTCTATCCCTACCGTAAGCTTGAGCTTGATTGACTGCTCGTAGTTGCTACTCCATTATGACCAGATCAGCTGTTCTTGCACAGGGAACCAACAGATGTTTGCTTGGGACTAGCACACATCTTCAATGTACAAGTACTGGTGATCTCATTTGTTAGGTCATACTGGCGCCTGTCACGTCAGAGTGCAAGTCAATGTAGGGAAGGGGGAGGAAATGATGATGCAATCACTCGCCCACTGCAAGCCGAATATACCTCTGCAATTGCCACGAGTTCATGCGGAATTTGTTGGAATTTTTGGGTTAGGTTCGAGGCAGAGGTCCGTCTTGGTAAACGAGCTGCCAATGTGATAGATAGAGAATGTAACTAATGGAATTTCTAATTGGATGTAGGGTAACGAGCTGTATAAGTTCATTTCCAACTCTAGCAGATTACTGTTAGAATACTCAAGTTGAAGAAGGTATAGGAATAGTAATGGAAACGGTATGGAAGTCCATTTCCAGTTCTAGCGATTGCTAGAACATGAAAAATATAGAGAAAGATACAAAGTAGGAGAATTGAACGGACCTTGGATTGAACCCACGACCTCCTGCGTATGAGGCAGAAGCAGTAGCCATATGACTACCAAGCCCGCTTCATTCCTCTATCCCTACCGTAATCTGGACAAAGTGACGTATGCGCCAAATTACAACATGTATGTTTTTACCTCTCTTTTAAAGAGCTCGCTGTGTTCTACTCGTTAACACGATTATTGGAAAATGGCGTATACACAACTTTTTCAGATTTATTTTTCTTCAGTCGATGCAAAAAATCTATATTCGCGAAACACAATAAAGCAAATGTAGTAGAAGATTACAATTCAACTCAAATTTTAAAGTGGCATTGTTTAAAGGAATGTACAGAAGCGCCATCGAAAATTAATACATGTGAGCTTCCTATATTTCAAATCTCACGTTGAAAAAATCTACCCTAATCAGTGTTTGATTGATAACATCTATCTTTGAGTCAACCTCATTAAATCATTGGCCTAACCGTCAACGGTAGTTGTGAGTCACTCTTCCTAATATATATTGTCATCTGGATCAATATAGGCAAGTTCATCGCACGCAAACCGCATATGTTTTTCATCTAACGAAGTCACCATGAGTGATAATCTCGTTACGAACGGTACATACGTCGTCACGAGCATTAATTAGTTAGGTTCGTCTCGCCGAGCTCAACGAATATACAATTCTTCTGTTGAAACAATGCAATGCTTAGTGATGCATTTTGTCTGACTGTGCCGTGATAGATTGCTGTATCGGTCTTGTTCTGTTGGTGCATACAAGTAATGCTCATTTGAATAATGTCTCTGACCCGAAACAGAAACGAAGCTGCAGCTGTTCATAATATAGTAGAGGCTTTGGAACTATAATATGGGAATACTATTACAAGAATCAGGCTTACGGGACAGCTGCGTTCAAACAAAAGAAAGGAAGGATTCGGATTTTACAATTCAGAAAGTGATTGGTGCCTTGATATTGATATTGATCATCAGAATACCGCAAATGTGAACTGTGATAATGAAGATTAATTGTGTAGAAACTACTTGGTTTGGTAAGGAGCTTGTTAATAAATTGCGCTCTCTAGATTGGGTGGTATAAATGATTTGTTCCTTTAAAATCTATTTTAAAGTCTTTTTAGTAACATAATCTTTAAATTAGCAATAATTCTTATTAACTATTCTGGCTAATTATAAATGTTTCTTTTTCTATTCACAGGTATATTGAGCTGAGATTTTGGATAGGAAAATGTTATATATGTAAGTATGTATGTAAGACTCATTGGGTGGATGTATTGAAAAATAATAAATTACAAGATGAGGACAGGAACGGAGTGGTTCAACGATGGTGTAAATTCAACCTCAACGATAGGGGATAACAGTACCACTTAAGCTTTTTCGATGTTTTCGCCAATATAAATAAGATTATCGAACCGTTTCAACGCCAGATGAAAAATTTACAAAACCAGCTACATTTTACATCGATCTCCGGAAAAAAACAACTAAGTTTTTGTGACTTTCTAACACATTTAAAACATGAAAATAGGCCTCGGGCAAAACGCCCGAATGGTGATGTAAAATGTTTCTATTGCATGAGAAATAATGGTGAACGCATGGTTGTTTATCCATCTTGGTGAAACAAACAAAAATCTTATGGGTGAGGTAAAAGAATCGCAAATCTTTTTAATTAGGGAAAATGAATGGATTTTGCTTAATCCTTTCATTGCGGCCAGATAATGAATAACTAATACTGAATTTCTATGGTAATATTCGATCAACAATGTATTACAAAATAGAACAGCAAATATCTTTAAAGAATCATAATCAAAGTGGACGTAATGAAGACGTCTTTTGTTATTTTGTGGCAAATTATCAAGTGGTGATTTTTCAATCGAAGAGTGCTGCGATACGAATAGGACGTCAATTTTTTTTCTCTCGTGTGCTCCGTCGTTAAAAATTTAAAATTTAAAATTTCTTCAAAATATCAATGTCAAGTGTATCTTGAGTGTTAACTGTCAGTGGAAAGTGAGCGTAATAGCAGTCAAAATATGTACACCGGTAGTGTTCAAAGGTCCAAGAATTTAAAACAAAGTAGAAAGCTGACATTGAGTGGCTGATCATGAAGAAATACCCAGAGCTGGTGCTGATTGGTTGAAGGCTGGAGAGTGATCTTTACACTGAGAAACCAGTGATATTTACCCCGTCTGGATACATCCGGTGAGCCGTTTCCAATTATATCGCATACCCTATTCCTTCATATATTTATGTAATCCAACCTTTAATACCGTATTATGGATATTTCTCTTAATATAACTTCAACGCATAGTAAACTGCAGCTTACGAACTAGAAGAAAATCTAAAAAGGTTTTATTAAAATATGTAACATTTTTCTGGCTTAAAAGTGGAGACACTTGATCTCTAAGGAGACAATGATGTATTATGTTCTTATTATATTTGCGGGATCACTCACTACTAAATTATATATAATATATAATATTCAATATATCTATAGTTTTCTATCCTTTCCATCCTTTTGACTGCGGTAAGACTGGTGAATTACTGTGCGTCAAAGTTTTCTACAAAAAATCAATATGAATTGATTTTTTCGGTTTGATCAAGTATTGATGATAAAGTTGGTTCCATATCGAGGAAATGTATTGACTTTAAATGTAGCACATACTTGTTTCAGATACCCTTGTCAAACATATTGGACTTTCATTATATTTAATTCAATCACTATATGGTATTTCTCAATATTTTCATATATTTTCGAACATTTTCTAGTAAAGTGAACTTACCTAATCGCATAAGAGAAGTAAAAGGAGGATTAGAGGAGTTAAATAACACAACGAGTAACGTAAATGTACTGTACTATAGGAAGATTACTGTATTTCAAAATCAGGGAATCGTTTCCCATTGTTTCCTATCGAAATTTAGCTAGATCAGACTATGGGATCATAAATTATTACAAAAAAACGACCTTCATACATGAACACGAATTATTTTTTATATATTTATTATGTAGTTGCTATCATTTTCATAATATTCGTAATGGACATAATATTCGTCTATTAAGTTGTGCTTCAACACAAACTGTCGGTGCACGATATAAATAATTGTATTGGAGCAGTAGCAGCAACATCAAAATACAAAATACTCGATAGTCTTTCTTACTAAATTATACCTCCTGCAACAACCCTCTACGTTCTCACGCAATGTAAAATAACGTTAGTTTTTTGTCCCAATTATTTGTTTATGATATTTTATAATAATAAGAATAACATATCCATTTGCTTTTAGGAATATTATTATACTTATGAGGAAATTCAATACTAATCAAAATTTTAGTTTCCAGCCTTTGAATTCATTCCGAAAAAGGAGAATACAGAGCAATGTAGGATAATCGATTATTGTATATATTGCATTAATCATAAAAATGGTTTGTTTTCATTGCAATTAAATTATATTTTTAATTATCCCATATTTTACACTTTATTATTGTACATACATAAAAATTATGTAATACATAAAAATATAAACGGGTTGGGAGGGAGCTTCAGGGCATCATTGTAGTTCAAACAGGAAGTCAATGGAATTGGAGTGTCTATCGGAGTCGAAGCGAAACTTGTAATAAAACATCCATCTATACTTTTCCCCATAGTTGTAATAGATTTAAAACGCCCTTTAAGTATTTTAAGCCTAATTGTTAGTCTGTTGGTTTACACTGTTGGAAGGAGATTCCTTCTATCCCGCGGGCTTCACTAAGTGTCTCTGCTTACTGGTCCTCCACCCTATTTGCCCTTCCTTCAGATATGCAAAAAACTGTTAGATATATCTAGAATTCAATCTCCAAAATATTTGTTCCGCCTAACCTCCTAGGTATTCGCCCACATGGAAATAGGAATATTTCATTTTGTCACTGTATACATTGTATTAATCACGCGTTATTCAATCCGGGTCGCAAAGCTATTGATTTCATTGTATTCTCAATATTTATAACTACATATTATTTTATACTCAAAACTCAAAATTGCTGCTTATCATAAATATATTTCATTTTATTTTTCATTACATTATATATATATTATATATTGTATATATCGATAATATTTTTTTTCAATGAATTATGCTCTGTCGTCAGGGATACTTTTTTCAGATATACGCCCGAGGGCCAGTGATTCTTTAACAGAAACACCATTGCATTACGTTGTGCTGTGCTCACAGGAAGTAGTTATTTATAGCCTTAATAACAATAAAATCGATGTTTCAGAGCAAGGTATTGGAGCAACGTAGCTTATAGGATTCTCTACCAGATCACTAATTCATATATTCTCTGCATATGCCTAAATTTCCCTTATAATATTACTGATTTGACTGTTAACTTATGAAATGGGGTTGGAAAAAAGCATCAGAGCATCAATTAAGTTACAACTGGACATGAACTGGTAGCCAATCGGAGTCAAGGAAGAGAAGTATTAGTAGTTTGCGTCCATTACTTTTATCTCCACCATTTGTTAACCAGTTTCCCTGCCCTTCTTCAAACACACCATCTCTTGGAAAGCTTGACAAGTATTGCAAATTTCATTATTTTTTTTGTTGGGTCATTCTGCTGGAAGGAGATTCTCATTTTCCCGTGGGTTTCGTGTAAGTGCCTCTGCTTACAGGTCCACCACCCGCATTTTTGGCCCTTCACACAGCAATATGTTGAATTCAAAATCATTTTGAAATTTGACCTTACTGTCAAGTGGAACCGCATGCAGAGCAAGACTCTAGCCAGGATGGTGGCTACATACATACATACATACATACAATTATCAAGTGGTGATTTTTGGCAGCAGCACTCAAGTGAAATTCCGCATCCTACTGTTAGTGGTTGCAAAGATTGCTTAAAACAATAAATCGGCTTTCGCATTATTAAAAATAAATAAATGGCTTTTTACAGGACCACCATGTTATTCAGAAGAAGGTAGTATTTGCCATATTCAAAGTGATTTTTTTTTAATGCAAATAATCGGTCCTTATCAGAACGTTAAATTGAGAGGAATTTTTAAAATTTTACCAAATGTAATATGTGTTGTGCATTACGCAATAATATGGAGATCAATCACGTGATAAGTAGCTCAGTTATTCAATTCCAAAAAAATGAAATCCAATAAAACATAAAAATAATATAAAACAAAATCAAACTTATTTCGAGATCAATTAATGGTATTTTCTGTCACCTTGAAGAAAATTCGTTTCAAATAAACATTCTTCCGTTAAAAATTATGGGACTTAAACCGTGTCGGTCTGATTAAGGAAGAACATAAAATTGCTGCCATTTCGTCATTGTATGTCGTATTGGCTTCGTTCTATCACTTTTCTGCTCGTACGGATCCCAGAATTCAAAATATATGTTGAGACGTGTGATGTGGTCCTCATATTCGGAGTTATTCCGGTGGGTCACTGGGTCAGATGTCCAACAAAATGTTGCTTTAATCGTCTCTATTCATACCATTTCGGTAGATTTGTATATAGGGATTATATCAGAACCAAAAATAATGGTGACACCTGTTCCAGAAATGGCCAACAATAGGTTTCTTGGGAGTGACCCTTTGGGAACCGGCCCCAAAATGGTCAGTTCAATGTTTTAGCTCCATATTAGCAATATTGTGGGCTCTTCCTTAGGCGTGCGGTAAGATGCACGGTTACAAAGCAAGATTATGCTGAGGTCGGCTGGGATTCCCGGCGCTGGTCTAGGAAATTTTCGTTTTGGAAATTGTCTCGACTTTCCTGGGCATAAAAGTATCATCATGTTGACCTCATGATATACGAATGCAGAAATGGTAACTTGGCTGGAAAACCTCGCAGTTAATAACTGTGGAAGAGCTTAATGAACACTTAGCTGCGAGGCGGCAATGTCCCAGTGTGGGGATGTAATGCCAATGAAGAAGAAGAAGAAGAAGAAGAAGAAGAAGAAGAAGAAGAAGAAGAAGAAGGGTCAGGGCCCTAGGGTCAGTTCCGAGGCCCTTGAGGAAGCCTCCGGAAGCATCAAAATCGGCCATCAACAAAATGTTACAAACTATATCAATATGGGTATCAAATTTCAGCATATTCCAAGACAAGTAGGGTGACGACATCTGGATGAGATTCTGGGGACATTTGCTACCCTGTAGTCAGTTCCGAGGCACTTGAGGAAGCCTCCAGAAGCATCAAAATCGGCAATTTTCGAAATATCACGAACTATGACAAAATGGGTATCAAACTTCAACATTTTGCGAGACAAGTGGATTTTTAACATCCGGATATTTTTGTGGGGCCATCGGTCACCCATGAGTCAGTTCCAAGGCCCTTGATGAAGCCTCCAGAAGCATCAGAATCAGTTTGCTGAGTATTGTTGCGACGAACGGTCGAGACAAAAAATCTCGATCAGGTCACGACACTGGAAATGAGTCAAATAGTTGTTTCATTACTGCTGACAGTATGACTCACCAAGGTGAGTCCAAACATATGTAACTTTTATAATATACATTTTATCTTTTATCGCTAAGTACTGCGGTTAGCGAAAATACTCAGAGTATTGACCTACACAGTATTTTTTTTAAATTGCACGCTATGGAAATATTTGTCTAATATACTTGTGTTCAATGACCTTTAATTTTACATCTAACTTTTTCTTGTACACACTAGGGTAACGGTACCAATAGTGGAGGTATTAGTAGATCCACAAAAGAAAATATTTTTTAAAAATGGATAATTATGGGAAATTTACAGCCTTCAGCCAATAGATAAACTAATAAATTGACTAACAACAATGAGATAGATGTCCTTTAACATCGGCAATTACCAAATAAAGCTTGCACCACTATGGGTACACTGTTCCTTTAGTGGCGGTAAAAATCAATTTTGGTTCCCATAGTGGTGCTATCCATTGGTTTCTTATGAGACTCGCCACTATTGGTACAGTTGCACCACTATAGGTGCAAGGGAGTCAATTTTGTTAAGGAAAATCATTGTTCAATAGCGAAATCTTAAGACAAGTTGCATTTAACAGGATATTTAAAGCACGACGCATCAACTGAAACCATCTTATGATATGATAAATCTCATTAAAACCCCACTACTTCCACTATTGGTGCTACCTCCACTAAGGGTACGGTTACCCTATTGTTCGCAAACTCCATAGTAATAGCAATGTAATTATTAAATGTTCCGAAAAAGTGAGTCGATTCGAATGAAGCCCTTTTGTTACATCATACATGATGTAACTTTTATAAACTGTGTAGAATTTCTAAGTCAATTTATTTCCTCATAAAATGATCAACGCAGGCACAATTTCAGGGTTATTCCACTGAAAAAGTGCTGCACACACTCAGAGATCCCATCAAAGAATGCAAACGGGATTATTTATCTGGACCAACCAAAAATTTATTCTCAATTTGGATGAATCGGGGATTCTATTCCCAGAATATATATCCAGCGCGTTTTTGCTCTTTTCGAGAAAAAAATATATCCCGCAGCTTTCCAGTTATCCAGCCAATTCGTTAATCCATTCGAACGTAAAACCGTTTGGTGTGATACAAAGCTGCAAATATATTTCAAATGCATAACTAATTCATTACGACGTCGACGACCTGGCCGTGTGTCGTAGTCGTCGCTACCAACATTGAAAATCGGCAAGCGCTCGTTAGACAACAGAGCAGAGCGAGTTCACATGAAATTTCATAGCGGGTCAGCTGGTTATCGAAACCGAATGTACATACGTTTGCCATAAACTACGTGATCATGTTTTTTGGAATTCAAAGACCTTTTCTAACCTATTCTTCTCCATTAAGTTTATTAAATTAGAATTGATTTTTACTGCTCTGAACAAACCTCTTTTCCCAGAATGGCATGTCGTTTATTCGTTGAAATAAAAAGCTGATATAGTACGTTACTCGTAAATAAAATAAGTTTTGTTAAGAAATTCTTGACATCCGACATGCATCTTCTTATCTTTCATGTCTACTTATAACCGACAATTCGAGAAGTAATTCATGGTCGCTTCCATGTTCCATGGCAGTAAATTCTTAACGATACCTACCGACGGCTGACGGCTGCCAGCGGGAGGATTATTTTCGGCTTCCCGTTTCCCGGAACTCTCTGGCATTGTGTCGGTGTGGTGTACTGGACTGCAGGACCTACTGGAAATCAATACGGAGCGGGCATGCATGCTTGCCGCTCTGCGCTTGCGAAGCTTAAGGGTTTAATTTATCGCACATCAGGGTGCCTGATATCAATGAGTTCGGAGAATCGTTAGGATTCGATGGGAAGGAAAATTAATTTCCTGGTGAATTTGTTTTCAATTTAGTTCAAATCTGTCTAAATCACTTATGCTTGTGATATATGATATACGTAGTCCTGCTTTAAGTAATTTTTTCCACAAACAATACCATAAAGATAAAGAACATATCATTCCTAGGAAATTAATTCGTAGTTGCAATGTTCTATTGAAAAAGTTTTTGTTTTTTGTTCGACTGATAGTAAAAGTTAGAAATATGATAAAAGAAGAATACTATATTACTATGTCTGAAACTCGATTTGTACAATTGCCCAACATGTGAAAAATTTTGAAAAATGTATTGGATTGAATTACTTCATTCGGTGTGGTTTAGTTCCAAGAAACCAGTACGCTAGACGAAGAACCTCCATCGTCCTCGGTCCTTTGTAGCTTAGCACCTGTCTAGCGTACTGGTCTCTTGGGATCAAACCCCAACGAAGGATGTGATTTCCATCCAATACATTTTTCAAACTAAATCATTCACATGTTGTGCAATTGAGCAATTCGAGTTTCAGGCATAGTAACTAATTTCCAATCCGGGTAGCTAATACTCGGAATATTAACTTTGATTGTAAATAATATTATATAGTTGAACATTTGAAACCGGTGCTATCTCGATTCTGTTTAATACGTAAATCCTAAACATTATTAGAACAAAATGATTCAATTTCCCACAACCTATGATTTTATATATGGGCAGATTTAGATGTGATTCCCGAGTGTCCGATTAAAGCAGAATAATATCTACGTTTAAAATCGGATCAATTGGCCCATGGAGTTTTTGTGGGATCTTCTCGAATCTGCTTTCAAATGGGAAAAAACAAGGGTGAGAAGCAGAGACAACCTAAAATGTCAATGCTCTCTACGGTCAGCTGAGCTCTCCTTAGCTGCGAACACAATCCAATCGTCACACGCTGTTGCTGAGCTAAAGTTGATGACGTCTATTAATAGTAGTGGTTTTATCTGAACTACTCGGAGAAGAGCACGAATCCGTCGGACTATAAATTAAATCTGATTCCTAACTAGAAATAAGTTGCTTCTGTGTGAACCGTTGTGAGGATTGTTCTAGACAGTAGAGTGTGAGGAAGTGCTGTCTCCTCTATATGCGACAAGCGCGAATAAAAAAATGACAAAATCAGACAAAGCGTCTCGACGTGATTCGTTTACGAAATTTGGTTTTGCTACTGTTGCTACTTCTTATGCTACCCATTGCAATTCGGTTTGTTGAGTTCGGATATGTTGACGTAGGACTACGCAAACATAATAAAGAAAAAAAACATTAATTGTGCCATGACGACGTGGAATTAAACGGAATTGTACGAACTCGTATTATAACAAGTAAAGACATTCCACTAACAGTTCAAAATAATTTTCCTCTTTTAATTTCGGCATCGAAATGATTTCGAAAATCGCGATTCGTCAAGAATATGTTCGGATCTTGGTAAAACTATGCTTTGTCAGATGGTTTTTACTAACTCAACCAAAACAACATACAACAAAAGTGTAAACTGCCGCTAACCGCAAGTCGAGCACATCTGTATATGGAGGCCCATATACAGATGTGCTCGACTTGCGGTTAGCGGCAGTATAGTCCACCATGAACTTGTTACATAATTGGCACGACTTCAGATCAAGAGCAAACGTAAATGCACTATGCTCCATTCGAAAGATTTGACAAACTATGGAAAGTTATGTACGTTACATTGTGAATCTCGAAATATTTACCTTTTTTCATGAAGTAAAAATGTTGAACTACTTAGCAAGAACATATCAATAAGACTAATGTTGATGGAAAATATAGAATGGGAGAGATTTTTTATCAATCTAATCGACATAATTTTATTGAAGGTGCTTTATTTCGAATTGATACATAATCTCTGATTTTACACTAGATATCTTTTCTATCACTAACACGGCATCAAAATTTGAATACAAATACTAAATTATAGAGATCCCTGCCCTTTGGTTCAGAAAGGGTAAGGGCGCGTTCTGCCAACTTGGTCGAGGCAGATTTCAAGTGTTACAACAAGTTACTACATGGACGTTCTAAAGTGCCTGAATGAAATGTGTAGCTTGTGAGGAGCCCTTGAAGATGTGATGTTGGATCAGTATCTTGATATTAATCAGAATTTATAATGTAAATTATTATAATTTTTTTAATAACACTACTTTATTCCGTTACGTTCTTAGTATACTTGAGTTTTAACTAAAAACACAATGTCAGTTTTGATCACAAATACAATGTCGGTAGTAATTACAAACTTATACTTATCAGTATTTTTACTTGATTCGCGATCCTAATTAAAAACTCCGATATAATAATATTCATAGTTTATCGCGTGTATTCAGAATGTTTTGTTTAAAATTACAAGACCTAATAATGATCCATAATTTACATCCGCTGAACCATTCTGAACGGCCGTATTGAGAATATCACCTATAACATCTTCTCTGCTTAAATAACAGACGCGAGACGCCTGATGCTGGATTATCTGATTTTCCTCAATCTCTGGTGCTTGGCTTCCTGGTGGAACTTATATTGAGTATCCTTCGGAAAGAATCTGTGCCCGGGATGGGGAGTCAATTAAGGCAACATTCGTTTTGAACAGTGACTTGTCTTTGTGGGCGGGGACTCGAGCTCGAGTGTCGATTTCGGGAGTCTGGTGGCGCTCTCGCGCGGACCAGCACTGTCAACAGCAGAGACCCTCGCGTGCGTGCTGATGGTGTTGGTTTGCGTGGGAGAGTTGTTGGATTCGTCGGGTCGTCCTTTGGGTCTTTGTTTGCAGCAGCGTATGGGTAGTTTTGTCTTTGGTCTTGAAATGATATTCTCAAGCATTTGTCTTACATTATTTCTCCCTCCCCTCGGATATGTTATCTTGCCGCGATGGGTGGGCTTACGCTATTAGCATTGATATGGCAACCAAAGACAAATCCTGTCGTGGTCGTATCACATGTTGACTATTTTTGTTTTGTGCCGCGTCACATAAAATCTGGCATTGATGCACTGATTTTACGCATGTGCATGTGAATCAACGGACATCGTATCTTGGAGCCTTGAATGGTGGTGCAGACAGGCAGAGGTCCTTTTCATCAGTGATAATGATCTCTGCTATGCGGCAATACTTTTCAGAGGCCAGAGTCGTAGCCACGCTTAAACATAGCTAGGTAGGAATTAACCAGTAGAAAATATCATCAAGACATTCTGCATTTTTTCACGTTTGCTTAACTCTTAAGCGGTGCTTACTTATACGCTTGAACTAGGATACTCGCCTGAGAGGAGGTGACCTTTAGCAATAGAGACAATGAACTGACATCAAAACGTAACATAATCTACAATGAGTATAGAATTGAAATGAATAACGTAGGAAACATAAGATAACTAAGACAGACAGAGTAATAATGACACAGTGCGAAACATTCGACATAATTATGACTAGATTAACAGTAGATCCATAGACATAAAGATCTATTATAAGCCTTCCTAAGCCTATCAAAAATTCGAAGCTCAAGAAATGTCTGTAAAATTATTACCTGTTGAATTTTATTCGGAGGCGATTTCGAAGCTTTTGAAGACCAACAGGCCCATAGCAACAGTATTCGGTGTTGTTAAGTTGAGAATTTTTGATGATTGCTGGGCGCACGGTTCTGAAGTGTGGCCTGGTAAATAGACTAAATAGATTCCAAACTAAATTTTAAACGAGTCATATTTATCAAAATATAGTGCGTTATTATTGTTTCAAAATGCACTTCTATTCGAGTTTTCTCTCTTTGTCATCATATCTACAATAAGACTGACTCTCGCGATAGATTTTAAGCTTATTATTTTTTGAGCTTCATTTGTTTGATGGAAACTGCAAATTTAGAAAAAAAAAATGACTGACTAGTTTTTGTTTGCGTTAACATTGTAGTAGGGATAGTAATGATAATTGCTGATCTCGATGAAATTGTGAAAAAAGTGGTTGTTGATATGAAAATGGTGATGTTGTGTGGTTATGCAAGTGTTAGTGAAAAGGTTATACACAAGTTGGTATTGGTGGTGTAGACATAGTGACAGAAGAAGCTAGGTAAAAGATAGAGTTGATTTGGGATGGGAACATGTTCGCAGTGAGTATGAAGAATGAAAATCAATATTGAGTTGAGGTGCTAGAAGTGGGAATTATTTTATAATTATACTAGAAATAATGTAAAATATTCGGTACATGTCCAATGAAAGCTAGTAGAAGTGTCGGTTCTTATATGATATATATAACAGCGCTCGAAGATCGATTCATTGTGTGTGTGTTCATGACTGTAAATAAGATATTGGTGATGACAGGGACAATAGTAATTATGATAGTATGGTGGTGAAAACGATAATAAGTGATACTACCGAGATTATTTTGTAGAAAACTATTTAAAACAGGCCTTAACAGTGACTCGCCTTAAATAGAGGCTCGCCTTAAATAGAGGCTCGTAGAAGCAAATTTAATCACCGGATCAACAGGGAATAGACCTAGTGTTAAGTTGGAGTGATGAGTGATAGTTATAATGGTGAAAACAGTGATCATGTTATTGAAGGGGACTATTTAATAAAACTATTTGGATCAGGCCTAAAACAGTGACCATTTGAGCAACGTGGCTTAGGAACGTCTGTTATTGATCTAAAATAGAGGCTCATAGAAGCAAATTTAATTACCGTGGGGAATAACAGGGATGGACCCGGAGTAGAGTTTGAGTCGAGAGACTGCCAACGGGTTACATAAAAAAAAAAAAAAAAAAAAAAATACTAAATTATATAGATCTTATAGGGTCGTAATAACTCATATGTGTTCTCAACATGAGGCGTTCACATCCATCTAGCCTATGATTGAATTAAAGAAATAAATCTGCAGTCAAAACTACTGCAAACCAATTTACTAAGGCAAATAATTACTCATAAATATGCAACAGTGGAAAATTGACCGTGAAATAAATTCCGCCGCAACCAAACTTAGCGCACCTAATTGGACGAGTGGGTTAATTTCCCGAAGCCGGATGCTAATCAGCCAACTTTCCTACTTCCATACATGCACCGTGACACTGGCTGAAAGCAAATAATTATTCCAACAAATTTGCATAAAAATCCGAATCTTCTCCGAGGTACTGCCGGTAACAATAACAGCAACGTCAAACACAACCGCATATGCATAATTACAAGCGCACACATTTCGTCATCATTTCGGCACGGCCGAGGAAGTGCAACTCCGAATGAAATGAGCTCACTCAGTCTCCGTGCCACTTGAGGAATGCCGCCGGTTGTCTCTTCGCACCTAGTACTCACAGCTCAGTGCTCATATGTTAATGAGCAACTTTATGGAGCAAATCGAAATTCGTACCATGGCCAACAGCAGCCACCGCCGGGTTGTTTGTCGGACCCAACACGAAACCGCCGTATCTTGTGCTGAAAGATTCACTTTTGATTGCCATTTGGTGCGACACCAAAGGCGATACTGCACTACGAGTAGTTTCCACAGAAGCCGGTGGTCAAAAATATTGATCCACATCGTGCCCACCAGCATTCTTATTCCACAAACACGTACGTTTGAATGCATTTAAAAAAAAAAAGAAATTTAAAAAAAGCCTAACAAATGCATTTAAATGTTGTTAATATAATTTACAGATAAATTATTTTTAATGCAAACTACTTTTGTTGTTCTACCTACTTATAACTGAAAAAATGCCTTTTCTTAAATTGTTCGCCCATGCCATACTGCGACGGTGGCGACGGCTTTGCACGTTTTCCAGGTGCAACTTTAATTAGCTTCTCGTAGACGGCACACTTTTGGCAGACCAAGTGGAGTTGACGTAAAATTGGAGTGCAGTTTTGGGTACCCGTACGCGAAACTAGGGCATGTTGCAATAACGTAAAATAGCCATTTACACTGGATGTGTTTTCCCGGTAGCAAACGTGGCATTGCGTCACAGTCGAGCAAACTCTTCGGGAGTACAGAGCCCTTTGGAAGCACCTTGAGGATTACGCGCTTATTGTGTAAGGTCGTTTGATGGTTAATGTAGAAGAAGCAAACGCTTTTTGTTTTGAAAAACCTGGAAAATGTCTCTTACGCATTCAGTGCATGACCCTTTGGAAGGTTTAAAGCTTCACATAAAAAGATCTGAAGCCAACTGATCACAAAGCCCCACATACGTCCAAGACGATTTCTCTCTCATACAATCTACCCTGGCATGAAGCACAGAAGAAAACAAACGAATTAGAGAACAAGAAAAGCTGCTTTCATGCGATTGACTCCACAGCAATGGCGCCAGATGTTGGGAAGGTAAAGGTCAAAGTAATGTGACTGTTATATAGCGTGGTGTTTTGAAAGCAGGAATTTGGCAGAAAGCGATGCTTCTTTTTCATTATTTCCAGCCTTCCGTTGTATGAAGCATTAAAAGAAAATTTTAATCGTTAGACAATGGAAACCTTTAGATGTTTCCGTTTTATCGCATCAAATAAGAACGGATGGTTTTCATACTTACTGTATAGTGTATTGACTCATTTTGTTTCTGCGACTTAGTTTTGAATTTCGAGATAGGAAGTTACAAAATTTATACATACCTCAGGTTCATGGAGGCGCATTGTTGCGAGCCTTTTGAAAGGAGCCTTCCGAGTCTTTTTTTTGACAAGAGCTTTCTGAGCCTTTTAAAAGAAGAAAAGGAAAGAAAGTTAAAAAACCTTAAAAGGCTTCCGGGCCTCTTTAGTAGGCTTCCGAGGCTCTTGAAAGAAGGTTTCCGAGCCTCTTAAAAGGAAGCTTCCATGCCTCTCGAAAGGAGGCTTCTTAACCTCTTGAAAGGATTACTCTGAGACTCCTAAAGTAGTCCGAGGAGTCCTTCGAGCCTCTTGAAAAGAGTCCTCCGAACATTATAAAGGAGGCTTCAAAGCGTAGGAGGATGCTTCCAATTCACTTGCAGCGAAGCAACAGAGATTTTCGGAAAAAAAGCTTTCATGTTTTTCAAATAACGGCTTCCGAATCTTTAGATTCTAGATTTTAGTTACGAAGCATACTCCTAACATATTATTCAACATTCTGTTTTGATCAGAAAGATTGCATAGAAGATTTTCAAAATTTGTTCATCTGAGGTTTTGTCCTTTTGATCTTTTGTCCTACAACCCTTCATACATTGTGCTGGTTGTGGAGGGCAGGATTTAATAGGTTATAATTTACAGATCGCCGTGCATATTTTGTAGGTACAAGACAAAGTTTTGAAATAAAAAAAAAACGAAATTAATCAATAAGTTTTTATTAAAATTGTAATTCATCCACTATTACGCATTTTTGTTCGAGGAGGGGGTACCCCGCTGGTACAGCAGTTTCAACAACACAGGTGACTTTTAGAGCTAAAAAATGCAACTTTTGATGGGCAAATATGCTCAATATCTTTTTCCAATCGAAAGTTATAATCGTTTTTCTTTCATAATTACATTTTTTCATAAATTGATATCTCCAGTTAGGGCAGACCAAAAAAATACGTTTACACGGCATTTGAAAGAGAAATTTATATTCCTTATTATGTCAAAAAATTTGAGATACGTAATTTTTTTATCTCAAGTTTTACCAATTTTACTAAAATCATGTTTTTTTAAATAAATTGATATAACTTGGCAACGGAAGAAGATACAGACGATATTCTTATAGAAAAACACGCTTTTTGAAAAGATCCAAAAGTCTTCAGAAGAAAACATTCGTGAAAAATAAAAAAATGATATGAATGGTTAAGGGTGGGTCTAATAAGAACCTAACCGCAAACGGAGCCTATGAAGCACCAGGACCCCCTTCACAGTACTTTGTGTTTGTAAACTATATGGATTCGCATTATGCGTTTTTCACAGTGTACTCTGTGTTTCGTCTTTGACGTTCGGCCTCGGCTACTCTTGTTTAATCTCAACTTGAGGTTAAATAAGAGTGGGCTTATGAATATGTTTTTACTTAGTTTTTCAACAAATTGTCCCTTATATGGATTTGCATTATGCGTTTTTACAGTGTACTCTGTGTCTCGTCTTTGACGTTCGGCTTTGGCTACTCTTGTTCAATCTCAACGTGAGTGTGGGGTTATGAATATGTATTTTACTTAGTTTTTCAACAAGCTGTCACCTATATGGATTCACATTATGCGTTTTTCACAGTGCACTCTGTGTTTCGTCTTTGACGTTCGTCCATTGGTACGGCCTCAATGTTTTTGTGACACCTCTCTTTAGTCCCTAGCTTAATGCGTGTGAGTCTACATAATTGGCTTTCCTATAAATGGTATATCATATGCATTTGCATTGTGTGACTTATCCAGTATATTTTATGCTTCGCGTATCATTGCTTTTTACAAAATGCATCGTATGTATGTATGAATTATTGATTGTAGCCTCCTTCTCCAGAAACCTGTTCCGTTCTCCTTGCCAATTTCACTTCCTCTTCCTTTCCCTTTTTCACTTCCTTTTCCGTCAGGTAAATAATGAGAAAGGCCAGTGAAGCCGATGACACAAATCTCCAAAATTGAGGGGAACATGCCTCCTGAGCCGACGTTCTTATACCTGATAATAAGGACCAAAGTATACAGAACAACTTTTTAGTTTTTTTTTACTTTCTTTTTCTTAAATGTATACTTTTGGCCGAAAACGCATCTTTTCTCGTTAATCTTGCAATACGGTGATAATGATAAAACTATTAAGAAAAAGTGTTAAAGCTGTAGATTTTTTTCAAAACGCGTGTTTTACTATAAGAATATCGTCTGTATCTTCTTCCATTGTCGAGTTATATCAGTTTATTCGAAAAAGCATGATTTTTTTACATAATAAGGTATATGAATTTCTCTTTCAAATGCCGTGTAAACATATTTTTTTGGACTGCCCTAACCAGAGATATTAACTTATGAAAAAAATGTTATTTTGACAGAAAAACGATTTTAACTTTAGATCGGAAAAAGATATTGGAGCATATTTTCCCATCAAAAGTTGCATTTTTTTGAGCTCTAAAAGTCACCTGAAGACGACTTTTTCGAGAAATCTAAAACAAAAAAAGTAGATCAAAAATACTGTTTTTTTTTAGGTACACAATAATTCAATTAGGTAAAATTGCTCTAAATCAGTCAACTTAAGGGCTACAGAAAAAGTTTTTTTTAACAAAATTTATTGAAATAAGCTGCGCTACAGTTTTGTAGAACATAACGTGTCAATATAATAATAATAGAAATAAAAAAATATTTTCTTTTTTTTTATATGATGGGCCACCCTAATTTTTGATAGCACCATAATGATGGCCTTACTGTTTCGAACAATTTTGTAGAACAACAGTTTTTTTTTTCTAAAAAATATAGTTTTGGCGTAAAATGCATCTTTCCGCGTAAATCTGTATCCTGGACCATAGTGCATTGGAACTCGCTTCGCTCATTGACACCCGGAATGTCTCAGCCGACAGATAGTTGTGGATGATTTTCACCAGGTAGTTGGGAAGATTGTAGCGATATAGTTTGTACACCACACCATCATGCCATACATTGTCGAATGTCTTCTTGACATCGAGTAAGGCCATGGCGGATGTGTTAGAGACATGCTTGTTCCGCCTGAGGGCGTTGGTTACTCGGGTCAGTTGGTGTACGGTTAATCGACTACGTCGGAAACCAAACTGCTTCTCGCGCAGGATGTCATGTTGTTCGGCAGATTCGTGTAGACGGTGGTAAATTCAGTGCTGCAAAGTGTCACCGTACAAGTCACGCAAAGCGTGACAATAACAAAATCCAGGTCATGTGTCAAGTACTCAATTGTGATGCTCAATGTGGATCTCACATGCTTGGTGTAACGATCACCATGAAAGTGACATTTTAGCAACTAGCGCTTGGTCACTCACCATGTCTTCACTTCTTCTGCCTGTGATCACCAGCATGCATGATAGGAAAACTTTCCTGATGTTGTGGTTGTCATATCCATGTCATCTTGACTATCGTGATGATCACTTGACCTATGCGGTGTTTGGTTCGAAATCAACGCTCGACAGCAATGGAATAATCCACTTAGCGGAATTGATGGATTTTGCTGTGATAAAAATGCATGAAGCCAAAATAAATTTTTGCGAACATTTAAGTGTTCTTATTGTTTATATTGACTTTTGTGCAATATTTTAAGAGGTGCTATTAAAAGAAAAGTACATACATAGTTTTTCCAAATTTGATCCAGACTATCTTTTGAAAAAGGCCAAATTTTTTTATTGATTTTTCCAAATGGATACAATTAAAAAACGACGCATCCTACAAAAAAATGTTGTATGGGTGACTATCGCAAAATCAGTCAAAGTTTCTAATAAAGATATCGAAAACAATTCAAATTGAGCCCTACACTGAAAAAAAATCAGTTTCAACAGTTTCAAAAATTAAAACTCGATTTGCGAAAAAACGCTTTTTTTGATTTGTATGAAATTGTGTCTCAAGATAGGTGATTATGTTCCCTACCAACCGTCCATACATCGCAAGCTTGACACTTTTAAGGGAAAAAAGTTTTTCTAACAAAAATTTTCTTGTCGTAATTGATTTTTTTCTCAGTGTCAAGGAGTGCCAGTGGATTTAACATATACATACATATATTTAAATATTCCTGTACAGTCAAGCAGAGTACAATATTTAGGTCGTAACTAATCGCAACGGATAAAAATACACTGAAAATAATTTCGACAAGAAAAAGTTTTTGTTAGAAAAACTTTTTTTCCTTCAAAGTGCCCAGCTTGCGATGTATGGACGGTTGGTAGGGAACATAATCACCTATCTTGAGACACAATTTCATACAAATAAAAAAAAAGCGTTTTTTCGCAAATCGAGTTTTAATTTTTGAAACTGTTGAAACTGATTTTTTTTCAGTGTAGGGCTCAATTTGAATTGTTTCCGATATCTTTATTAGAAACTTTGACTGATTTTGCGATAGTCACCCATATAACATTTTTTTGTAGGATGCGTCGTTTTTTGATTGTATCCATTTGAAAAAATCAATAAAAAAAATTTGGCCTTTTTCAAAAGATAGTCTGGATCAAATTGGTAAAAACTTAGTTAGATCCATTCACAAATACGGCCCATACAAATTTCAGAACCCTCCCATACAAAATACGTTACGAGAGGGTGGGTGGGGCTTTCAGCCCCAGGTCCATTTTAGCGTTATGTAATTTGTGAATGAACCCTTAATTTAACTATTGATTTATCCAATTTATCAATTAAAAACGACGTCAGTCCAATCAAACGACAACAAAATCAATCAATAACGGTGCTCACCTGCACTTTTGACAGCTGACCGACCTGATGCTCTTTATGGCTCTCAGCTTGTGGTTGTCAATCTGGGTGTCACGCTTACCGAAGGTACTCACGTGTCAGCTTCTACATGTCACGATGCGCTTGCAGTGATTGTCAGTAAAGAACATCATTTAAAAGCGTGGTAGTTTTTGTTTTCATATCTGATCATCTGGTGATGGTCACGACATTTTGCAAGACTGTGGTAAATTGCTTTTTCAAACAGTTTGGATAACACGATACATGGTACGATAGCTTTTTGGAGAGGAACGATCCTTCCCAGGCTTCCGGATGGGAATGACTTTCGCAGACTTCCAGGACGATGGGAAGTAGCTAAGTCGCAGGTACTGATTAAAGATCAGAGAAATGTGCTCAAAGAATAGAGCACTCATGTGTTTGAGCTCGAGACTTAAGATGCTGTCAAAGCCTGAGGCCTTCATGTTTTTTGATGATTCGATTTCGGCCGTCAATTCTGTAGCTGTGATCTCCAACTCCTCTGAGAAGTGATTTGGAGTCAGATGGATGTTGTTCGCAAGCTCGCTGACGGTTGCTTCATGTGGACTGATGATGTTCTGTCCAAGATTGTGAGCTGATGAAATGGCGACCTATTTCGGCTGCTTTCTTTGCATGAGTAATCAAGCGATCCTGAGAGTCATTGTTGTCTAGTGGGATCAAAGGTGAGATGGGCCGAGGCTTGGATTTTCGAGTTTTGGTTTGCTTCCAGATGGATCAAATCTTTGGTGAGTATATCAATGGTTGGGTGTTGCTTACCTGCGGGCCTTTGGTACATTCTACTCGCGGGCTAGGGAGAGTGCTTCCTGGATGGCGTACAGTTGCTCGTCGATGTCTTCGAATGACACCGGATGCCGCTGGTAGTCTATGTTCTCGTCCACGCACCGTTGAAACCGACCCCAGTCGACTTGGTGATATTTACGGGTTAGCTCGTGTTGATTCACCAAAGTTCCAACTTCCGCCACCACCGGATAGTGGTCCGAGCTGAGGTCCTGGAAGACGACCGGCTGGGAGACGTGACCGTTCATGGTCGTGATGCAGATGTAGAGTGTTGCATGGCCCCGATCTGTGTCAACCGGGTAGAGCTGTCAGTGTTCAGGATGGAGTAGCGACCGTCCAGCTCGTCGTTGGACAGGACGACTCCGTTTCGGTTTGAGACGGTGCTTCCCCACGATTGATGCTTTGCGTTCAGGTCTTCAGCGATGATGAACTTGACTATATCCCTTTGTAGTTCGGCCGACGTGCCATCGTCGACTTTGACTTGTTTGGGACAGTAAACCACGATGAGCGTGACGACTTCGAGGTGGTGACTTCCACTCCAACGGCTTCTATGATTTTGAGTTGGTAGTCCGGCAGCAGGCGATGTTGCTCCGCAAGGCGATTGTCACTACTCCCCCTCTGGAGCTTTTTCTATCGAACCTCACCATCCTAAAACCCGAAATTGTTGCCCTTACTTCGGGCTTCAGGTGGGTTTCGGTGTCTAGAATGTAGATATTGTCGAACCAAGATTTGCAGCTTAGAAGCCTAGCCGCAAGTTGACTGAATATTTAAGCCAGCTGCTCCAGGGTGTACTGCCCATGATTGCATATTTGTAACACTCGCATTTTTGTTCATTTTGTAAAAACCCTGTGAATCGTCCAAAAATCTCAATTTACTGTATCAAATATCACAACAGTAAAATAGGCTTTACTATCTTGCTTATCTGTGGTAATTGATTTTGTGTGGAGGATTGTCAAACGATTTACAAAATCAACCAATATGCAAATGTTGCAAATATGCGATCATGGGCACTGTAAAGCAGAGCGTAATTACCCGGGGGAAGAGGATGCTCATCTTGCTGCCGGCGGAATCCAGGAGGAGGGAGCCGGGCCCATTTGCTGGAGGATGGGACCGGTGGCCGGTGAACTGCCGCAGCTGCTGCTAGTCGCTTGTTTGGTTGTAATTGTGGGAGGATTGGAATCACTCGGCGGGTTGTCGGGATGGCCGGATAGTTCACCTCGTTGAGCGCTGGAACACAGTTCTTCTTCGGCAGGGTCCTGGTGGAAGCCTAGTGGCCCGTTGTTTCTCGCCACAGTTGTCGCACTTGGGATCGGCCACCTCCTTAATTTTGTACTGGTCGTTAACATGCGGGTCGCCACACCTGTTGCAGCGCGGCTTCATTCAGCATTTCCAGGTGATATGCCCAGAATTGAAGCAGTTTGTGCACTGCGTGGCATCGTGGTGCACTGACCTTTAACGCTCCCAGTAGACGACAGTATAGTTGATAGCGTCGACCAGTTTCAGATCCTTAAACGTGGTGGAGCCGTGCTCCGGATGGATCAGATAAAGCTGGTCACGATACTTTTTCGTCTTGTCGTGACGAGCGATTTTGTGCTCCGCGGCTGGCTTCAGTCCGCTGCTTTTCAGTTCCTCGATGAGTTCTTGTTCTTCAAGGTCGTGGAGTCCTCGCAGCAAAGCCTTTCGCGGCTTCGTGCCGGGGAGGTCATGAGTGTAGAACTCATATTTGTAGACCTCGAGGAACTCCACGACCGATTTGTGATGGTCCGGCATGAGCTTAACGCCTTCACTGCAGAGCCGGACTGTGCAGTTAAGGCCTTTCACGATCAATTCCCGGAGCTTTGGTCGCAGTTCCGGCTGGTCGGCTCTTATGAAAGCCGGCGGGCACTTCTCTCTCAGCATTGGTTCAGTTTGTGGCACCTGCGACTGCTGCTTCTTGCGCTTCTTCGGCGGATCGCCGGTGTCGTCAAGTGGCAGCGACCAATACACGTAATAGTTGTGCGACCGAGTCGATCACTCAGTCTTCCATGGTCCGGGAGAAAACAACGCCAACGCGACGAGGCGAAAACGAGAAACGAACGAACGGGCAAAAAACACGTGGAATGTATGCGTGAGCAAAAAGCACGTCCGTACGCGCTGCTGTCACGGACAGGAATGCGAATCAGCTTCACGCAATGTGAATTTCTTTATTGGTCATGATTGAGATGGAGCCAATAAGCGCTATAGAATGGGCGGGCAGCATGATTGAGATGGAGCCAATAAGCGCTATAGAATGGGCAGTCTCAACGATCACCCTTTCCAAAAGAGTGCGTTTGACGAACTTTTTCATTACCTCTTGCGGTGTTTTTTTGGCTCAGTATCTTAGGGAATAAGTTTCTCAAAAACGTGGGGCTCTAAATGACGAAAAATTTGAATTCCAATTTTACCACAGAGGGTGCTGGGTAACGTTGGAGAAGTTGTAGTACATTTCAATATATTTTTTCGAAGATGCAGATTGTCTATCTATTATTGTTTTTAAAACTGGGTTCGATACCAGTCGGCGCCGTTGACATTTTTAAGACAAAAAATGTTTGATCATGTTTTTCAGTGGTTAGAAAGCAAAGCCGTAGACTCCGGTCCGAGTGTTACAAAGTCCAGTTGTGGAAATCAACTTCCTGGCGCCGGTAGTTGTCATTCGTGAAAAAATAAACGCAATTAAAAAAGCGGTTTGGACACATGATGTTACTTAAAGGACATAACTATTTTCAAATCATTCGTCCACTTTGTGGTTACGTCTCAGGTCAATAGCCATAGCCTTTTTTTCAAATTCTAATCGCGAAAAATCTTTTTTATTTTATGGCGTGTATGTTTAGATTTGATGACCGTTATGCACCGTGATAAATTTTTCTTTTTGAAAAAATCACGTAATAAATATGAAATAAATCTAAAAACTACTATACCTGAAGCTCATAGAGTTACAAGAACTGAAAACCGAAAGATGTGTTACATGCCTGACCCTCAATATTTTGACACACTGTCCAAAAAATATATTTAAAAAAATATATTTTCGATCCAATATTGAGGTTTTTCCTCAATTCTCGGGTACTTATTCAAAAGGACGTATGTTATTTTGTAAACAAAAATTCAAACGTCGATTTGTCCAATCTGATGGCACTCCCACACAAACCAACACCACCAACAGGTAGCCGAAGGCTTCCCCTACCTGTCTGTGGTGATGGTTTGCGTGGGAGTGCCATCAGATTGGACAAATCAACGTTTGAATCTTTGTTTACAAAATCACATACGTCCTTTTGAATAAGTACCCGAGAATTGTAGAATAGACGTTTTTTCACTAATTTGGTCATGAGTTTTTGTGCATTCATGGCTTTCGATAACTATCTGATGCCATAAGCAATAATCTTGAAGGGAAACAGCCAAAGATAAACTAAAAAGTAGAATATAGGTAGTTTTAAATTGTTGTGAAAACGACGTCACCAGTTCATCAACTCATGATCATACGATACTCAGTTGCATGCGAACTCATTTCGACAGATTTATTGCGACACTTCTATTACTATGTATACGAATGGCCCCATCCTGTTTTGTCTTGTATTTACTATGAATTAAGCTCCATTTACTTAAAGAACCATCAAGTCAATTATTAAAATATGAACAGCTCCACAGATCAAGTCACGTGACATGTCGTGACATCAAAGCGGGCCGTCAATCATTTCAGTGTTCTGCAAATGCGAACGATACAATCACATCTTGCTCTTGAATGGACTGCTTCCAGGAAAATGCTTATGCTGAAATGTATTTCATTCATTCGCTCGCTCCATAAAGCACTTGCTACCCACCCACGCGACAATGGTTCGACCAAGTGTGTTATATCATCACACAAAGTAAGGCGCCTGAATTCCTATGCTCTCATGTTGAGTTATTTTCAGATTACGACCAACATTTCTCCCGAAATTCACTTTTATGTTTCCCTTTACGTTGCCAAAAACATTCAATGCTTCTAGCACGTTCGTAACACCCAATGCGTATTCGCCACAAAATTTAATATTAATTACCGCGCCATCAGTTCTCTTCCTTAAACCTCACGCTGATGCGAGACTATATCCTCATCAACATATTATTTACAATCACTCATAAGGTGAAAGGTTATTTTTGGACATTGTTTTCAATATTGATTATAATCATACCCATTGGTTTCTCTTTTCGATTAAATATTTACATCTCATCAAAATAGTGATTGTAATATTAGAATGTATGGACTAAATTAGGACCACTTACTTTATATGCCAATTTGTTACATGGTTTGTGATAAGCGAGCTTAATTCTTCCTATCGGATGTGGCACTAGGGCAGTTCAAATTTCAAAAATGTTCGAAAATTCCAACTCCCATATGTCTATTAGCATCATTTTGATAATATAGGAGTCCTGGCAAAATTTCAGGCAATTCGGTGGCCATTTAGGGGTGGCGCGAAGTCAATTAATGTTTATATGGAAATTTGTATGGGAAAAACTTAAAATTTATTCAAGTCTCCCTACAATTGTCAAATTGGGATGAATTCAAAAAAACATCCCCATCCTCCTTTTTTGAAATCTATATAAAGGAGACCTTCGGATAACACATTAGTTATGAGTGGATTGAACGGTTCTATTGACAGTGTGAATATGAGATAAATGGCTAAAATGGTGTAATTAGCCTCAACGTAGCAGTGGAAATATAAATCAAAACTAATGAGTTATCCACTGGTTGAGCTCAAATAGACTCCAAAAATGGAGGTTGGGGATGTTTATTTGAATTCATCACGATTTAAGAGTTGTAGGGGGATTTGAATAAATTTTAATTTTTTTTTCATACAAATTTCCATATAAACATTAATTAACTTCGCGCCACCCCTAAATGGCCACCGAATTGCCTGAAATTTTGCCGGGACTCCTAAATTATCAAAATGATGCTAATAGACATATGGGAGTTGGAATTTTCGAACATTTTTGAAATGTGAACTGCCCTAATGTGGCACATACTGGTGCTCAATTAAAAATATCTTCTCTATCACGACAGTGTGTTTGAACAAGTGTACAAAAAGGGGCGCTTTTTGATAAACACTCTACCGAAAACAATTATTTTACGGGTTTACTGAGTCTGGAACAGGAAATTTACAGCAAGTCATAAATCTTGCATTTTCTACAAGGCAGTGGTATTTTGGTAACAACGTTGTCAAGAATGGGACAAGACATGGAATTCTCGTCTCGTATCTTCTCTTGGAGACAAGCTTTTTGCTGGAGGGTGGACCATGGGATAGATTAATCCGTATAATATGTCACCTAAAGAGCTTGAGCGATCACTACGACACGAACTAGCCCCAATAATGTGTGTATTCTCTTAGCTTTCGGTGCGGTGGTCATCACCGGCGTACCTGTGATTTCGATTGCGGGATATTTTAAGGTCACTCCTGACGGAATCCAAGTTTAAAAGTGCTCGCGTTTTCGGGGGCACACCACTCGATACGGAATCAACGCACAACTGTTATTTTTATTATTTCACGCATGCTGCGACGCAGCAAAGCTAAATCAACAAAAATGACAGTTGTGCGCCGCCTCTGAATCTAGTGATGTGTCCCCGAAAACGCGAGCACTTTGGAACTTGGATTCCGTCAGGAGTGACCTTAATGGGTGACAACATAGACCATGCGAAATGTACCGAATATATCGTGCTCAAAACCTAATTGGAAATTAGATTAATTTAAATCCAACAGGCATTGTCTTGAAATGTCACAAACACGCTGATGAAATCATTACAATTTTCAATCCTTTTCTTCGTTGACCAATTGATATTCTCGAAGAAAATGTCTATAGAGTTCCGATTATTTAGCTTTTATTTATCCTTCCCTATTTCCAGTAACGCCGTTGGTAAATCTCGAATTCCCCAGCTCCAACCTACTTCCCAAGCAATGAATTGGTCTCACGCATGAATTCATTCATAAAACTAACCCAACAAACGATTTGACTTTCCCTTCAAATGGGTGGGTGAAGCCACCCGTACACCTCACGAATCAAAATACTCGCAAAGGTTTCCGCCCAAAAGTAAGAACGAATGTGGCCACACGGTCTAAGGTTTTTCAGGGCTGCAACCCTTTCCCCAGCCTTGCACTTAATTACTCAGCTCTTATTTGATAAATATTTAATTTTTTCAAGTATAGTTTGCATTCATCGGTATACATGATGTACAAAAATTAAATACACTTCGTAAGATAGAATATGCCTAAACTATGGAGGATGAGCCCCCCGGAATAGGGGGACTGCCAAGCTGGGACTGTACCCTAGTCGATGAATACAGTCGAAGCTAGAAGTCGAAAGAGGCCGACAAAGACCAAACCCCATTGTCTGTCGGTGTTTATGATGTGAGAAAAAATTCCAACAACCCGAACCATTGTTTGTTGCTCTGAACTTCATGCTAAGGCACCTAAATCTCACTGAAGGCAAAGGAGAATCGGTGTGGCGAAAACTTTGCCTCCCACCGGGTTGCATAGAAGAATGCCCCCGGTTGGATATGGCGTATCCGTTTTCCGGCCGAATTATGAGAAACTGCTTTTTGGGCTCAGTCCATCGTCGACGACGATGGCGACGGCCGGCGGGTAACATCAACAACACGCGCTGCGAGTTTCCACTGGGCCGTACTCATCCGATGAATGTTTAGTGAGCGTGTAATTTTCATTTGCCGGTCGTCGCTTCCAGAGTTTTGCACCCAGAAGTTTTTAAGCCGGCCGACCGCCATTATCGTCGAGACGAATGATGGTGCCGATGGCCCACTTGATGATGGTAATGGAGTGTAGTAAAAATGTAGAAGAATTCAGAAGTAAGTACTGCTGAGACAAAGATCAATCTCATGAAAAGGTTTTGTAAAGACATTTAGTTCGCTGATAAAGTAAAAAACAAACCTTTATCGGTACTGATGAATCTATGGAGCACGGTATACAACCAGCGATTGTTAGATTTTCTAACTATTCTGTATAAGAACCTACCATAATCTGCACAAGCACGTTCCAACATTATTCATTTTTCCAGGGTCTTTGTCATTTGTACACAGCAAAACCTAACCATAGCTTGTTGTAGATGATGTAGATGAAATCAACACGTCTAACGAATCCTATTGTTTGTGCTAACGTATTAACATATAACATGTTGACAAATGAACTTAATTGTAAAAATGGAGTCAAAAGAACAAATGCGTGAAAAATCTTCCGCATAAGCGTCGAAAATCCATAAATGCCGCAATATGACATAGTAAAAGCAACCGGAAGTCTTCGTTCGACAGTAAGTAGTATTTTGAAACGATTCCGGGTGTGGGGTTTGAGTAAGTTACCATCAGCGTGTGATTATAAATTAACACCTCAGCGTGTCAATCGGTGAGCAGCAAGCCATGAATCGGCCTCTTCTTGTCAGATCTCCGTGGCGATCACGCACCCACGGAGAGCTGCTGTCATCGCATTTCGCTCCCGCCATTTGGAGTCACACACCGGGAACGGTTAACTGTAGATCGGTAGCCCGGATCTGGTGGCAAGCACACGACAACTTCAAATCGTAGCGGAGTGCTTAGGGTGATAAGGCAAAACCCGTAATTTTCGATCCGTGCTGTGGCTAAAAAGGCTAAAGTGTGGTATTCTTTCGTTCAAAAAGTTAAAAAGGCATCAGGATATAAGTCGTTCAAGGTAATCAAAATCCCAAACAGGAACGAGAAGCAGGAAACCAGTTCGAAAACACGAGCACGTAAGCTGTACGACAAATTGTTGACAAAATTGACTGCATGGTTATGCAACGAATGTCAAAGCAGACTTCAATCACCCTCCTGGTCTTGTGGTTTATACCACATTGCAACGTGGGAAGGTTGACGGTCATCTCAAGACAAAAAAGTTGTCAAAATTCTCAAATAACATCAACATTGTTCCAAAAGACTGCAATCCCCCGAACACCACAGAACTCCGTCCAACAAAGAGATATTAGGACATTGTGAAGCGAAACCTTGGGAAATCGGAAGGACAAACAAATTATGAGAAATATTTGGCTAAAAAGTCGGAAACGAGACTGGTGACTTAGCACATTATGCAAAACCTAACGGGTGGGATCAAATGCAAGGTGCGAGCTTATTATATTATATTAAAATAGAATATTAATATTTTGATGGAAATGAGTTGTTAACTACCCTTTGTTATGATAAATTTTATCTGATTTAGAAACAATTGAACCTAATATTTTATTGCGAGCTTTTCTTTGGCGAGATTTTGCTGTGCGCATCCCTTAGTAGTTCAATAGCTTGTTAAATAAAAGTAATTAGTTAATTAGTTTTCATTAGTTCCTTTGATTTCAACCAGTATACATGTGTTTCGTTTACTCTCAAGAGGTTCCGGATTCAGAGCTGGCCAAAGTTGGAAGGAAAATTAAGAATCATGCGCATAATTTTAAGGGGTTTATTCCAAATCAGATGTCCAATTCAGAACTATGCGTCTTACGTAGAGGTACGTGGCGTGTAGTCAAACCATCTGCAGATGTGGCGGTTGATATGGTTATGAGTGATCGAACACTTGCAACTAGGTATATGTGCAACTCCGAACTGTACCTGGAAGTCACCCATTGCCATAAACGCCACCACCGTCACGGATATGCATCTTACCTGATAGCCGCTCCGACCTGTACTGACTGGATCGCTGGGGTACCGTGGAGGAGACAACCGGCTAGTATATAATGGTATATAGTCATGTCGTCACGGCCCACATCCCCTTTGCTCTCCGGGAAATTGAGAAAATCAAATTTTAAATAAAATGAATTTGGATTTAAAGACAAGCCAGGTCAAAATACAGGACAAAAAAATGGAATGAAAACTTAGCAATCACGTTTTTTTAAAACTGACATAAATCTTTGTGGGTATGCATCAAAGAAAAACTCAGATGGCCTTGAGAAAAATGTCAATTAGAGCGTCACAGTTCTCATCAAGATTCAGAAGCGTGCAGATCTATTTTCAAGAACTGAAGAGCTCAAGACTCCAACTCATGAATCAAGGAAGTTTTCGACATGGCGAAGGAAAAAATTACTCCGATAGTTGAAAAAAGCAGATACATGGTATGTATCTATATATCTTTATACAACAAAAATTATTTAAAAAAAATAGTCTTATCTAATGCATATCCAAATTTTTCTCAGTTGCCCGCACGTATTCGGACAGGTAGACAGGAAGCCGTCGCTCTCTCCTGGGACGTTCGCGGGACTCGTCGATGGAAGAAAATACAGGATTGCTAGTCTCACCACAAGTTTCCTTAGGCGCAGGATCCCGCCACTGTTGGACCTTCTTGGCCTGTGTCACGTGCCTCTTCAGTTGATGACCCTCCGTATCACAAAGCGTCAAACTGCCGTTATTCTCATGCACTACTGTGAACCGCTTCAAGCCGAATCTGCTGTCACCTTTACCTCGCGATGGACGCTCGATAACAACAGTATCGCCTGGCTTAACCTTACTCACCTTCGCTCCACGTCTCGCGTCCTCTCGTTCTTTCGATTGTAATTTAGCTTCACGGTCTCTTACATCGAGTAACAGATCATTATGATTGTTTTCCCATAGTTCAAAAAGTGGCAATCCGCGTTTGATCTTACGGCCGGTTAGCACCTCTTCTGGTGGTAGCTTAGTTATGCTGGTGATCCGCGGCATTATAAGAAATGAACTGCTGCTTGCAATTCTTTCTGATGATTTCCCCCTTGGCTAACGCGGTAGAAATGGCTTTATTTACGACCTTCATAAAGCCTTCTACCAGGCCGTTCTGCTGAGGGTAGAATGAAGTAGAAAATATCGTTTGGATTCCGCGTTCCGGAGCAGTATTTAGAATACTCTTCCCCGTTGAAAGGTGGTCCGTTATCGGATTTCATAGCTTTTAGATATCCTTTCACGTTCGAAAACGGCATCCAAAACAGCTTTAGTGTGCTCAAATTTGGTTGTTTTCACAGCTCGCGCAATTGCATACCTAGAACGTAGGTCGATTATGACTAGAATGGATATTCCTCCTAGCTTAAGATACGGTCCATTAAAATCCAGGCGATTGTTTCCCACACACCTTTTGGAGCAAATGCCCTTTGCATTGGTGGCGGTCGCTCTGGTCGTCCATTTATGGCACAAGTGGAACAAGATTTCCACATATTTTTCCGCGTCCAGAAGACATTCCTGGCCACCATACGCGTCTACGCAAGATGCTCTTCAATTTAGCTTCGAGAGGATGGCCCATGTAGAGCGATCTCCAAGGTCTTATCCCGAAGTTCTTGAGGAATAACCAGGCAGCCACTTTTCACTAAAATCCCTTTAGTGAAGATAAGCACCCTTATTCTTGTTTACGTACGAACGCGCTTTCGAACGAAAGCTGATGCGCATTCTCGTTTACGCCAGCAAAATCAAATGGAAACGATTCGAACGAACTGCATTCGTTCGAAAGTTTCGTTCGTCCGTAAACAGAATATGGGTGAAGATCATTCTCGATTGATTTAAACTTCATTAATTCTTTAGGCCAATCCTTCGTTTCCAAGGCGTGAATCACCTATATGATCAAAATTAATTATTTAAAAATTAGATTCGATAAAATAAATATGATTACCTGTAGCAGAGTTATGTCTCGCTCGGTGGATTCACGAATTTCTTCTTCGGTCAGGAACTCATCACTACGAGTTTCCAAGTTGCAAACTTCCCATGGGCTGATTTCCTCGTTGAATGCTTCATCCTGTCCACAATATAAACGCGATGACGGATCAGCGATGTTGTCGTGTCCTTTTATGTATTCGATATCATAATCATACGGGCTTAGCCAAGGGGTGTCTCACCGCTATTGATCGTAGCGAATATCAATCGAGATAAAGTCGATTCAAAGCGAATGGCATTGATTCCTGATACGATACTGTTCGATCAATATTGCAACGTACCTATTTCGTTTTGACAGAACTATTTCTCTCCATTGAACTGTAATTTTTGACATAGCAATCGTGGATTTTTCACGTGTCAACGACACCATTCAAGTTTTTTCATCAACAAAACAAAGTTTTGTTCTGGATCTTTGATACCAATCTATTAACTTCATTTATTAATATAGTGTTTTAATATTCTAGGTTATTTAGGACTACATGATGCAGCGTTTGTGCCTGTAGCTGTAGATATTTGAATGCTCTAATTAAATGGAATGTATGCACAAGGGCGATAAACGGATTTTGAAAGAAAGGATTCACGGTACAAAGAATTTTTGAAGAAAGCAGCACTTAAATGTTTTGGGAATCCTATTGTGTTTCAAAATAAGCGCTTTAATTTGTATGTTTAGATTCTTCCACCAATTAAATCTAAAAACATCGATAAACACGCCGCTGAATTTCGTCTTCTGTATCTATAATTTCAAAATATTTAATACCTACTAAAAATACTAGTTACTAGAGCTTTTCTAAAATCAATTTTTGTAAGTTACCAGACGCTGTAAGACCAAGTGAACGAAACGATCGCTTTAAACTTATTAATCACCTTTTATTAGGCGTTCCTTTAACTCTGTCGTTAATTATAGGTTCCCATTGGAACTTTACCCAATTTCCAATTTATTCTTTTGTTATCATTCTACGATTATCAATCAAAATCTTTTATATGCCTGCCATTGCATGAATTTGGCAAGCACAATGCAACGAAACTATTCCCAGAAGGTGGACAACGTTTCGTATTCAAAAACATCCTAGACCGGGCCGAGATATCATTATCTCCGGATTGGCAATCCTAAACTTTCGCCAGCAAGTAAATGGAAATAGAGATTCGATCTATTCAGAACTAGTCGACCCGGCAGACGTTGTCCTGCGTAATAGGCGAAAACGCGCGGTGAACTGCCCATGTGAAATTTCCATACGAAATTTAATTTTAGTTTTCACGGTTTGCTCAACCTTACTCGTAATTTTCCCATTAGGAAATATCATATAAACCCGTCGGAAACTATAACGAATGTTTCTGCTGAAGAAATGAAAAAAATCCATCCAGCCGTTTTAGAGTTATGCGGATACGAACACAGACCATTTCATTTTTATATATAAGATTATAAAGCGACGTTATTTTCGGATATTCTTAACTAAAAAGGATCATACTATAGTATTAGATGATGGTGTATGCGGGGTTTACGATTTATCCAACAACAGGCGAAATATGTCGGAAGGGTCAAAGGTGAATTGCCGAAGGGAAATGTTCCAAGCAGCACGAATTGTTTTCCGGAATTCAACAAATGTAATCAATAATAATGTTCCTTTGAAAGGAAGGGATGGACAAGTAAGCTGCTGAGCACTGCTTAAAATATTTTCAGTTCAGTGCAAATCCGAATTATAGCCGCTAACAAAGTTGGATTTTTCTCACAATTCGTACGTTAAACCTAACTTCGGAAGTAGTGCGCTGTTTTCATTTGGTGATGTGTGCTATAAAGCGCATGTGCTATAGCAAGCGCACTACTTCCGGAAATTAGGGTTTAATCGTATATGGATTTGTAGGAAATCCACCCTGTCAATAGCGGCCATAATTCGATTTTCTACTGAATTTTATAATATTGCGCTTCCCAAGTAGAGCATTTTAATCCGAGAATCGGGTATTCAAAACAATTAGTTCTTGTTTTTCCTGATTCAGGTGTTGTACACTGCAGCAAAAATTCGAAATGCTGTAACATGTTTACAAACCACTCACTGTTCGATTTGCAAAAATATGTCAAATGATCTCGTTGTGGGTTGCTAAAACCAACAATTGGGCTTTCAGTTAAGTTTCCATTCAAATTGAATTAAAGTCAATTCGGTTGCTTGGTTAATTTCCTTCAGATAAATTCAATTTATTCTATGTGAGACACCCCTTGGCTTTTAGCCGTAAGCGCTCCATCCATCTGCTCCCTTTTGTTAATGCCCTCTTTGGAACTCCTCACGCGACCTGGTACTTAGAATAGAAGGTTGGCTTGAGCATCCGTCCGTAGAAACAGAAAGTGCCTGCCTAGTAAAAGTAGGAGAAATGCTCCACTGCCCACACTGCCCTCTAATATGCTTCTCTTTGGTTTTTACGGGCGTACATTTTCTCAGTCGCCGTTAGTGACTTCTGACGCAAAGCTTATGATCTCGTGAAGAGTCCCAATTTGTTTTCCTTGAACTAACACTGCACCTAGTGCATGTTAGGAGAACCGCGTCAGTATACAGGATAGTTTTGCCGGATTCCGAGAAGAATCCCAACGATACAAAGTTGACTCGATGATTTTTTAGCTTCAAAACCTTGAAGGCGCTTTTTGTTCATTACCCCAGCTCCATTTCTGTGTTGATGTGAAATTGATCCACAGCCCACTAAAGGAGTAGATATTTCCGCGAACTTGTTGATATATGGGCTTACAAACGATGCAAGTCCCAGGAAACTTCTCAGTTCAGATGACGTGGATGGATGCCGAAATCATGTATGTCCTTTATCTTTTGATGCTTCGATGTTAAAACCCTTTTTCACTTAATTCGTGCCCCCAAAAGTTAAGCTCTCCAGTTCGATCGTATTCACATTTTGAACTATTTAGGGTAAGATTATTAGACCTCAAAATTTGCAACACTTGAGCGACCGTTTAGCTCTAAGCTTTTCAATAGATTCAGCAAAGAGAAGGATATCACCAGCGTATATACGATTTTATTATTTCTATGTTCTTTAAAGAATATGTGTCATTTCAAGCGCTGGAATACTTCCGGCGCGCAGTTGACACTCGAACATCAAGCGTGTAAAGCGATACATTCCTGTCTCCGAAAAGGAACGTGGTAAGCTCACGCGACACTTCGTTACATAATTCGAGTGTGATAGAACGCGTCAGACAGATCCAGTTTTGTGAAAACTTTGCACCATTCAGCTTGACCTTCATTTCGTCGATAAGTGGTAACCGAAAAATACTCCCCGCTTTGATAGCTTTATTTGGCGCTCCTTACATGCTCACTACACCAAGCGGAAGTCATCTTTTACTGCTTCGGTGTACCGGCCGACATGCCGCTGATCCACTGCGGCGCTGTAGTGACTTTTTTCGATTACTACCTCTTGCTTCCATCTTGATCTAGTCGCCGACGTGCTCCCTCCTCGGTAAGCAGCTTAGGAATGTTGTAGTACGTGCATTGCGTACCGGTGGAACGGAACAATCAACACCCAAATTTAATTTTCACATCAGTGCATTCTCGTAAAATATTGAGGATTCTTCACAAGCATTGACCATTTCGCCTACTTTCCAGCAAAACCCATGTCGCTAGCTGCTGCTCTTCCCAAAAGTGAGACCCTTCTTCCCTCTCCTCTACGACTCAGAACTCAGCTGCAACTACTGGCTTATCGAACCCGATCACCTCTACCTGTAGCCCTGAAGCCACAGGTTACACTGCGATTGGCTTTATTCGCATGCGTATGCTCGAATAGAAGTATTATGCAGAGTTGTATTATGTAAAGAAAAGCCATCCCCGACTCAAACTGGCTTTTCCAGCCTATCCCAATCTGCGCCACCAATGACGCTCTTACGTCTGCACCAGAACTCGGAGTTAGGAATTTAGGAACTGACCAATGCGACAATCTATGCTAGCACATCCTGAAGGGACAAAGCATTGATATGCTACAAAAGAAAGCGGAAATTAAGAACATATCTTGAGTGAATTTATCTTTTTATTGTTTTCATAGCTAGTATTTTAATTGTTTACACCTGTTCTCCATGATTTTCGTCCTTAGGAATCGCCCTTCCGTCTCCCATCTCATTACCATGCTTATCTGATTCTGGTAACGACAAGCTGCTGCGAAAAAATGGCCACGTTGACCAGCATGCATTATAATTTTTCGTCATAGCTGGGCATTCTCTTTCTCCATGTGGATGGTCTGAAGACGTCTTTAACATCTATAACGACGGCTGGCACTTGGTCGTTGCTGATAAGGGATGTGGTTCTGCCAGAATTCGAATCAGCTTCGTTGGATGACGGACTGTGTTGTTCGAACACCTGGCTCACCAGCTTATGCTGGATCTCCGAGCCTCTGAACTTCCGCTGCTGCTTATTGCAAGTGCACTTAATTCCTCTTTGGAGGTCATCTCCGCTTGAAATGCTTCAGCCCGCGTAGCCGCCTTCAGCACCAATTGTATTGGAATCATGGGCTGTATGTTCTTGCTGCTTTTTCAACTCCTGGTTACGAAGGCCTCTCAAAAAGTTGGGTTCGAATCGAGATCGATCCTTCGATCCGCTGGACTGTAACCGCACAGGAGAGAATCCTTTTTCCGTAAGGCGAGCATGAAACTTCACCGCTGATTCACCCTCTTCCTGCGCAACATTTTTGAAAAGTCTTCGTGCTCTGCGGCCCGGGATCCGTCATATCTTTGAGGTATTTATCAATGTTACTTACGAATTTCAGGTGGTAGTAATTCAATTCACCCCCAACACTTAATGGTCGTAGTCTAGCTGCTCGCACAATGCTTTTGAGTTCGCCAGCCCATGGACAGCAAGAGGAGGTCTACTTCCGGCGCTTTGGATCTGGTGGGCATTATCGACAGAGAAATCGCTTTATTTCAAAATCCTCACAGAAATGCGTCCAGGCTTCCTGTACATCTTTGGTCGTAAAAGCTACATTCTTCAGGAAGGGCTTGATGTTGTCCCTAAACGAATGACAATTCTGTTTGTGGAAGGGACTGAGTGGTCATGGGCGGCCTGATATACGGGATTGTTGGAAAGCTAACCTCATCTGGCAAGTATTCTCCTTCACGTGAGTGCCGACGGAGGCTGCTCCAATTCATTTTCCAATTCATGTACTCTGCACTTCTAAACGCTTTTGGTAATCTGGCACAATGGACGACTTAAATAATGAGTTAAAACTGGTCTTCTTCGGCATTTCATCGAGGATTCGGAGGCGCACGCACAAATCTTTCCGGCTTCTGCTTCATCGGAGGACAAATCTGCAACGTCGATGGTTAGGTTGCGGAGAGCTGGTGCACGAACATTATTTTCCCGCACTGATATGTTGTTCTGATATTGACGCTGATTTTCATAATAATCAAACTTGATGATTAGCAATAAAACTTCGTTTCTTCTCTCGGTACTGCCAATAGCTGACTGCGCAAATAAATTAAAGCCAACTGCAAACAGAACCACTTTCGTTCTCTGATTTTACTTTAATACTCACAGAAAAAGTCGAAACGTTCAGTATGTAAGGCACCTTGCTTTTTTTCTCTTCTTTGCTATGCGTCTTTCAACTTGGCTATGTAATGTGTGTGACTCGGGAATACATGTGTTTATTAGTGATCTCTACTCATATGTACATATGGCTAGTTGCTCGAAGGTCTTCGTTCACATACGTGAATTCAATGGATCGGGTTAGCTGTTACATAAAGGTGGTTCTACAGACATGCTCTATTTTCTTTCACTACATAATGAAACATGTACTAGCGCTCTCTTCGCTTATTCCATTTGGTTCCAGGTATTTCAAGAATCATTTTGACACGATCAATTTGGCTGGCTATTGTACTTTGGCGCACAATTTCTTTTATATATATACGGGCTGTCTTATGCTTCCGGGCAACATTGTTTGCTTGAATTGGATAATCATTTCAATGTGATCTTTGATGGTGCGCATTAGGTTTCTTTTACATTGTTTGCCGAATTGATAAACTTGTTTTAACGTGATGTTGGTGATGCGCGTATGGTTTTTTTAACATTTTGTTTGTTTCGCCCATCTGTCTCCGTAATTATATACTGTTTCATTTCTACGGTCCGGCGTTAACTGGAACGCCATTTTGTATGTTGAACATCTCTCTCAAGCGGTTTCACAACACGCATGTAAATTCTTTAAGCAGGTCACTCCCAACACGCTTGGTTTTTTTGCTTTTCTATTTCTATTTAGCGGTCCTCCCAACGCGCTTTTTTTGACATTTTATTTTTTTTTTTGTCGCTCAATTAAATTTGTTACAACGTTTTAACTTCGGCGGTCCTCCCAACGCGCCATTTTCGTATCTAAATAGATTTTCGGGCGATTGTCTCTTCCAGGCATGTATATTTCTTTCTTGTTTTAAATAATTTTAGCGGTCCTCCCAACGCGCTATTTTGACATTTACTTTTCGCATCAAGGATTCATAACATTTTAATCGGCGGTCCTCCCAACGCGCCTATAACAAAGAAATGAGTAACGTTCCTCAGCGCGGTCCTCTCTCTAATTCGCTTAGAATTTACAATTTTTCAATATTTTAATCGGCGGTCCTCCCAACGCGCCATATTCAAATAATCTTTTTTTTCAGCGGTCCTCTCAACACGCTTAGCATAACAATTCTTCCAACATCTTTGATCGGCGGTCCTCCCAACGCGCCAATTGTCTTGTTATTGGAAAATAGTTTACTTCCAAGGAGCATCAAAGATCCGTTCGTTTTGCTTGCAAAACTATGGCTAAAACTTTCGCTGCCACGGTCGCCAAAATGTGCAACTCCGAATCTGTACCTGGAAGTCACCCATTGCCATATAAACGCCACCACCGTCACGGATATGTATCTTACCTGATAGCCGCGTTCCGGACCTGTACTCGACTGGATCGCACAAGGGGTACCGTGGAGGAGACAACCGGCTAGTATATACGTAAAGTATATAGTCATGTCGTCAATGGCCCATTACAGTATATGTTCAAGTGATTAGAGAAGCACAGCTTTGGTTCAGTCAAGAAAATTGGTTCACGCAGTAGAAGTATGGGAAAAAACTGCCTTAAGAACGATGGACTTATCTGAAGATGTAATATCTCTGGACAAACCTACGACTGGACAAGGTTAGATATTTGTAATAATACGGGTGAAAGCTATGTGGACCAGTTATCATTGTACTTCGTTCAATTATATGTTGAAGCCGGAATACTTTTAAAAGACAGAACCATCGTCTTCGACCAAAGTCCATACAGACTAAACACTTAACACCTAGCATGAGACAAGACCAGAACACCACTCAATGGACCAGTAGAGAGTTTTCGTATCACAAAAGTTATCTCCTTATCAGGAATCATTTTTTCTTGAATCGCATCGAAACAAGCGACAAAGCATAACCAACGACAAACTTTGTTTTGTCGAATATAATAATTGACGACAAAGGTATATTGTTAGCGTTACTCGAATATTGATTCCCTGCTCCTCTAAGGCGAATGGACCCAATCCATAACTCATGCATCTATACGACTGATGTCGTTAACGTAAGACCACGAAGCCCACAGCTCCTTCATGCTGAAACTTTTAGCATCCATTTGACATATTGTTTAAACCTTGTCTTTACATCAGCAGTGAATATAATTCCTGAGGCTTGAAGACCCTTACCATCGGATTATATTATTCGGTAATGCTTTCAGAACTCTGACGCCAACCACTGATCGTTGTCTTGAAATCTAATCTTGCCAACTAATTTGCCGCCATAGCCAG